>NC_086060.1:2429242-2732272 GCF_947568885.1 Cydia strobilella
CTACCCCTGACGCAACCATGATGTGGTTTTCAGTTTTTAGTTTTCAAATATATTGTTTGTAATATGTATGCTAGTTCTAAGGTATTTATCTGGCCACTAGTTGCCTGCAATAAAGTTATTTAATTTGATCTCATAACCGATAGTCGCTATACTTAACCAACATTCAATATTTACATTAAGTATTTTTTATACAATTTTGGTGTTTTACGATCCTTTTGTGAAATTCTTATTATTCAGTTTGACATATCTATAATAAATATAATAATTCAATGTTTTTTAAGAATAATAATAACTGCATCAATAAATTGTTCTGATATTTAGATTAAGGTAATATTAGTAAAACTTGAACAATTTAAAAGTTAAAAGTGCTTGTTGCTAGGCCTATTCGAATAAAGAATATTTTGACTTTGACTTTGAATACCCATATTGTATCAAAACGTTTATTCATTATAGTATTTCAAAATGTATAGGTAGGTATTTAATTAAGTAGTAAGATAATTAAATAAATAGAGTATGTTTCTATACAGAGAGCTATTTATTATCTTTAAACTATTAATTGAAAGTATTTTAATTACTGCGATACTAAGTCTAGACTAAAACAAATAAGCCTCTTAAAGAAGTAACTACACTTTGAAATAGTTTCTTAATTGATCTTTGTAGACAAATAGTCTCAATTTAATTGACCTGAAATGTATATAAAACAAACAAGAGAAAATACGAATATAGCGAGATTGATTTTGTAAAACACATAATATCCTATTGCAAATAAGTTTTTGGCAAAAATTTCATTTTTGGTACAAACTTTTATCGCTAACTGTACTTTTCTTTCCACGTACCGTTAACCCAGTGTCAAATTGTACTGGTAACCATGGTAACTCCAGGTTTAACCGTTTAACCCCGGGTTAATGGGATGGTGAAAGTGGGCCGAAAAGGTTAAAGTTGTCTCAACAGAAAAAATCTGGAAAACATGTCTAATTTTAATTTATTTGTTGTAAGTATATCTATCCTGTATGTACCACAGCAGTATATTTTTAGTATATTGGCTGTTATAAAACGTTATATAACATTGTGTGAAAGAGACAGCATAATAAAACATATCAATACTATCATTTTGTTCCTGTCACATATTTAAAGCCATAAAATAGCTAATTATATTGTCGAGGGGAACTAACAAGCAAAATTTTAAACACAAGTACCTATATTTTAAGATTTTTTTGAGATAATAGTTAGTACTATTATTTATTCTGTGATAATAGGCAAAAACTTCCATCGCAAGTTTCGCGCGGCGCGCCATATCTTTTATTCCTTTCTAAATATCTGGCTTTACGCTCCCTCTTAAGGCGGTTCCCTGAGCCAGAAGGCGAAAAATCTCCTTATATGATCATGTTTTTCTAAGAGGCGTTGATATTCGTAAACGTGAAAAAAAATATATAGTTCTTGACTATATTATCTTTAACAACATAGCTTCCGATACACGAATTATGACACTTCGCTCGATACAATTAATTCCCAAAGTAACCTCTAACTCGGACTTTTAATCCTACTTTACTCGGTTATTTATTATGTGATACTATAAACAAAAAAAGAAGAAAAAACAATCTTAACGTAAATAGTAATTTCATAGCTTTAGAATTTCGATATTGTAAGGTAACGTTTTTAAAATAAATAAAAACCGACAAAATTCGATCAAAATTGACACTTGGCGCGTATGTTCTTTCCCGTTCTTTCTTGCGAAATGTGACAGACAGCGGCAAACCGATGGAACGGCCTTAAGTGTTTCTGTTAGTAGTTACTACTCAGTTGCTTTCTTCCGAGCTGGCTTTAAGACAATGCAAACAAATAACCATTCAACGCGCCGTAAGTTACCAAAATATTTTTCTTAGCTGGTTTTCAACTACGATCTTCTATATACATAAAACAGTTTCGTTAGTGAGATATTGACAGATAAACTCACGCGTTTTGCACACATAATTCATGTCATTACCGCGTCTAACGCGGGTAGTTTAGTGTTGTTTACCAAAATTTCAATTGACATTTTACTGGGACGTCGGTCTTCCGTGACCGCAGCTAGTGCAACCTAGGGAAAAAGGTAAAATAATGAAATTTAATCGCTTACTGACATTGATTAAGATACGAACTGTTCTTTAAATGTTAGAACTTCTTATCATAAATAAATATTATGGGAAAATTTTGCACAGATAGACCAACTCCTGCAGTAAGCCTCATAAGACTTGTGAGTACCTACTAGACGACGATATATACATTTATACAGGTTGGAAAAATATTATGGGCCCTAGAGGGAAAGTGCATTAAAACGTTAAGCTTCATTTTACTTTTCTTTTATTTTTAAAAAGAAACAAAACTGCATTCAAAGATTTTTTTAATTCGCTGGTCTCGCCCGGGAATCGAACCGACTAAAGATTCCAAAAAATAAACACTCGCTATTTTATTCTACTAGTCGATACAGTGAATGTTAATGATAACATTTCTCCAAGTAACATTAGGTCTTAAACTCGTCTGTCGTACAAAGTATCCATAAAATCAAATATTTAGTACTCAATTATATTTTCAGACAAGGGAAATTGAAGAAAAAAATTAAAAATCTAAATGCAGTTTTGTTTCTTTTAAAAATAAAAGAATGTTTCCCTTAAGTAAAACTTAAGGTTTTAAGGCACTCTCCCTCCAGGTCCCATATTTTTCTTCCACTCTGTATAGTCATATATAAATAGGTACTTATAATCAGGGCGCTGGTGGCCTAATGGTAAGAGCGTTCACCTTGCAATCCGGATGTCGCGGGTTCAAACCCCGGCTCGTACCAATAAGTTTTTCGGAAGTCATACTTATGTACGAAATATCACTTGATATTTACCAGCCGCTTTTCGGTCAAGGAAAACATCGTGAGGAAACCGGACTAATCCCAATAAGGCCTAGTTTACCCTCTAGGTTGGAAGGACACATGGCAGTCGCTTTCGTAAAAACTAGTGCCTACGCCAATTGGGATTAGTTGCCAAGCGGACCCCAGGCTCCCTTGAGCCGGGACAATGCGTGGCAAAACTCAGGAGTAAATATTTGGGATTAACACACAAATAAATGCCCATACCAGGATTTGAACCCGGGACCTCCTACTTCGCAGACAGAGTCACTAGGCTAGGAGAATGAGACCCTCATTAAGGAGACGGGGGAGGAGGAGGAGGGTGTTGAAAATATTGAAAGTTGTTAATACGGACTGTACAGTATATTTTTATCGCTTCCCTTACACCAAATCCCTCGCGCGACATGTTCTGATATAATTTATTTCCGTCGGCCATTTTGTGTGGCTGACCCACTTACGGTTTTTAAGGCACTTTTAATCATTTGTTACCAGCTTATGGAGTTGGGTTGGGTTTATTTGAGACTGCGTGAATAAGTGTTACTCAATTATTGAATTATGTTAGCTTGAATAACATTATATAATTTAATAATACTCTATGCAAACTTGTGGTTTGATAACTTTATGGTAAGAAGAAACGAGGAAGAAATTATATCCAATGAGACTGTCGTGTTGCATGTTGTGACTCATGAAAAATATGATTTAAGTAGGTATTCATGATTTTAAAATGACTTTAATTTTCACGATTTTCCCCCTCCTTCCCTGTCTTTTATGGAAAATATTTGATGCATCAACAAATTGTATACATCTTTAGCAAAAAAACTTCTTATATCTACGCTTTATTATGTAGATTTCAGGCTCAGGCCTTCAGGCAGAGTCAGGCTGAGTCAAAATTCAAAGATAATTCAAGAAATAAATAATTGAAGGCAAGCAAATTTTCAAGCACTAAACAGGGTTTTGCTGAATAAGGGATGCGTAATGCGTTGGGGTATTATGACATAGTTTAAGACATGAAAACTAAGTAATTACATGTATTATATGAAAAAGGTTTATTATTTCGTATTACTTATTAGCTTTACCAAGTTTAAATATATTATTAAATGACTAGTCAAAAACGTTATGTCCGGAACCATATCATATTCATACCTGCTACCTACATGCAAACGGGTTTTTCAAATGTTTCAATTGTAAAAATTTTATTAGTCTGAAAGCTTTTTTTTACTTTGACAGACTTCCAGAAGGGTTACTAATTACATAACCTAAACTACTGATGTTTTCGGAACGAAAGGGGGAAAAGCGTTTTAGTTTCGTATGTCCGGCTGTTTTCTCGACAAGTCGAATGTCTCCGCCGATTTTCGTGAAATTTTGGGCTCGATAATAAGATGGATTTTTTTGTCTGGAAGTTTTTGGAACGTTTGGATAGAATTTTGTCAAAATGGCATAGCCATGGGTACACACTAGTTTTAAAATATTTTGGCTAAGAGTGCATAAACACATTCCTTTCGGCAAGTCGGCCAAGCCCGAACCGCCGAAGCGTGGCGATATAACGGCGATGTACCGTTCGCGGATCTCGGCCTAGTCGCTATATCATTGTGTGTAATTGTGTGTAATTGATCACATTATTTATAATCCGTGTGAATTATTTATAAATAGGTGTAATGTTTTAAAAATTCGAGTTAATTGACAGCTTAATAACTAGCATTAATTTTGGTTACTGAGCCAATACGCGAACGGATGTGCAGACAATTCGACGGACATGGTGTAACTATAATAATTCGGTGTTAATTATAATGCTATTACACCGACAATTTTCTATCGCTTAACCGGCTTATACATTTTGTTACGTAACAAACGGCGAGTCAACGTGTTTTGAACAGCAATGTGGTTTATCCTTTGCCCTGTATAATATTACAGACCTTAAAAACGTAGTAAGGTCAATGTGGAGAAGACCATCTAAGATAAGTTCATCTACAAGATCTTTCGTCACTTTCAACTCTTGCATTTGTGCACATACTCCACTTACAGATGGTCGTTAGAGCACTGCTTTTTCTGACTTTGATGTTTGAGCTACATAAGAATCATCATCATCATGTCAGCCGATAGACGTCCACTGCTGGACATAGGCCTCCCCCAAGGCTCGCCACTCCGACCGATCCTGTGCCGCTCTCCGTACATAAGAATACAAAATACGAAAACTCTTACCCTATTTATATACCAGTTTTTGCAACAAAATTGTATATTACATATATATTTGTAATCTTCCATCCACTGTCACTTAAGCAAAAATTCGTTGACATGTGTATACTGGTTAGGGCACTAACCTACGGTGCCCAAACTTGGTCACTCACAAAGAATCAGAAATCCAAACTGAAGGTAGAAGGTGAAGGTGGTATGGGCATGAATGCCATGATTAGGAGGGATGAATGCCATATAGGCAAAAGAATATTAGGGATGAATGTTGATGGACGGAGAGCGAATGGTAGACCCAAAAAACGATGGATGGATTGTGTGAAAGAGAATATGAGAAAGAAAGGAGTGAGTGCTGAGGTGACGAAAGATAGAGGAGAATGGAAGAGAAAAACATGTTGTGCCGACCCCACATAACGTGAGATAAGGGCAGGAAGAAGAAGAAACTAAAGGTTTGCAAACGTGCTATGGAGCGCAGCATTTTAGGTGTTAATCATAATCATAATCATAATATATTTATTGTGACTAAAAGGACCGATCGCGTCCGAAACACCACGCTGCGCTCTAAAACATAGATTAGTATAATGATATTACTGCTCTAAAACTCGCATTGCTGACGTTGGCAAAAAAACCGCCGGGCTCAAATGTAACTGGGCCGGCCACGTCTATCGCATGCATCCCTTCAGTCTCAGGGGCCCGATAAATTATTTCACGCCCTCAGAAGACAAGTATCTTATGACAAAATAACGACTTATACGAGACCAACCCTTATTTTAAAAATAAATACCCGTTCTAATAAAATAAACTAAGATAATTACATTACGATCTCTCAAGAAGTAATATAAAAGCACTTTTATTCAAACTTAGTATAATCAAAGATAGATATAACTCCGTAATAGATGGATACAGTCTAAGGAAAAAACGTGCCTCGAAAATCAAGAAAATTTGATTCTCGTTGAGAGGGCGCTACTAGTTTTGGCCTACAGTCGTATAGATGGCGTTGACGGTTTCGTTTGTTATTTAACAATTTTAACGCATATCAGTGAAAGAACATGGGTCAAAATCATAAAAATAATTAATGCAAATAAAATAAAAACATTTATCTATATTTAAATACATTCTATCGTATTTTTATAAATCTTCATTTTTAGTTTTAAAGTGTGTCGACAGATGGCAGTGAATTTACTGGGGTTACAAAATTTACTATGACAGTACCGCTCTAGTATAAGTTACTCTATGGTATAATGTAGAGCAACCTAGCTAAATCTACCTTCATACTATTTTACTCTTAATTCCAAGAAACTTACGAACTAAAATGGCATAAAATAAACATGGACGTACTTAGTTAATTCTAGTTCGTGTATACAGAAACTGTTGAAAGTCCAGTAAAGCAGACAATATAATGAGTGTCTACTCCAAGTTTTAATCAAGAAAAAGTCCAGTAGCTAAGGCATTTCTCCTACCGCTGACGAGGAAGCGACTAGCTTTCTAGTATATATTGTCCCTCAAAAAGTGTAATCTCTTGAAAATAAAAGAGATGTAAGTACCATTAATTGATATTATAGTTCAGTGCTTAAGCCTTAAGACTGCGTCCACCATCCAGTGGCTCCTTCATTAGGGGAATTGTGTTTTCTAATAAACCAATAAATTTATGTAATAATCAGTATATTACTATTGTTGTCCTACTGATTCCCCAACTTTTGGTCTTTGTCATATTTTATTTTGCTTATATTTTGCTTTATCAACTAAACGGCAAATAGTGGACATATTTTTCCGGTGTCAGCATGGTTGCATTTTAATCACCTGTCATTATGCCTGTCACTTTCGCACTAACATAATTGTTAGAACGTGACAGGCATGGTGACAGGCGATAAAAATACTACCGTGCTTAGCCCGCTGAGCACATTGGGCAGGATGAGGATAAGAAAAATTCGCTGTGAATGACGGATGGTTAGCTGGCAGAATTGGGAGCGCGTTGGAACGGTAATCCAGAGATGTGGGTTCGAATCCCACATTGGCCAGAGTTGATCACAGTCCATCTTTTCATTGTGATAGACATCTGTACTATATGCAATTTTATTAAGTTAACAAATACCTTAGCCTGACTCGCTTCGCACCTCACCTTTTCACTTACTGATGTACCGTCGGAAAGTATCCAAAATTTTGAAATTTTCACATGGAAGAACTTCGGAAATTCTTATATTAATAAATCAAAATTTCCATTATTAAAATGAAAGGTACCTTTGTTTCTGCAAAATTTTCCTAAAATATCCGAGAAGTAGTATATAGTATATATAGTAGTTTTGGAAACTTGCACAAAAGTATCTGTCTTAAGATAAACTCCAGAAAAGAACACGTTTCCCTCTAATTCACTCAACCACTTAGTGGTATAAAAATGCACCGCTATTTGCATGCACCGAGCATTAAGACCATGCATTGTGCACCATACAGCTTGTAGACCGAGTTCCCACGGTAAAAAGCCAACTTTATCGAACATTGAATTTACTGTTACGCGAAATAGGTTGCAATTATCTGTATTGACTAATTTAATTCCCATGCGATTGCACACAATGACTGAATTGCCTTGTAAGCTTGCAATACTGTTTCTACATTGCTCGTTTTATGTTTAATTTGGCAATTCCATATTGATGCACTTAAGTATTCGATTATTTCAAGAAGCTTCCTTATACTTATTTAACCATTATATCTGTTACTACATACAAACATTTACGATTGTTATCATTGCGTAATAGTTGTTTACTACCGTTATGCTGTCTATTGTGTTAGAATTTATTGGAAATATACGTTCAACCGTTTATAGTACGAAAACTACGGTTGTATATTTAAGCAACATTACCGGATTATCTATTTTTTAGGGTTCCGTACCCAAAGGGTAAAAACGGGATCCTATTACTAAGACACCGCTGTCCGTCTGTCTGTCCGTCTGTCTGTCACCAGGCTGTATCTCATGAACCGTGATAGCTAGACAGTTGAAATTTTCACAGATGATGTATTTCTGTTGCCGCTATAACAACAAATATTAAAAACAGAATAATATAAATATTCAAATGGGGCTGCCATACAACAAACGTGATTTTTTTGCTGTTTTTTTCCGTAATGGTACGGAACCCTCGGTGCGCGAGTCCGACTCGCACTTGGCCGGTTTTTATAATAAGAAAGGTCAAGTCTTTTCAGTAAAATTTAATTCAGATAACGTCTAGGTTTGCAAATTTGCCGTATCAAAATAGGTCTATTATCATTTGTTTCATAATTATAAATCATTAAGAGGGGTTGAGTCAAAATTATAGTTTTTATATTGAACTTTTACACAATTCAATGAAGGGCAAATGCCATGAAAATATCGCACGGAAACTAGAATGGGTATATTGTCAAGTCAAGGGCAGCCTCTAATCTAAGCAAAACCTCACTAAGTTAGTTGTTTCGGTACAAAAAAAATACGACCACATGTCTACTTTTCATTTAATTTAAATTATATACCATATACAACAACAATATTATTATTGTATAAAATAGCTAGTAATACAGCCGAGGAATTTGATAAATAAAATGTTAAAAACTAAAGTATACTTTCAGTCATTCAACCTACAGCTGCGAAATTGCCAAATCTTCTGTCACAAGTTTCACGTATTTTTTGCTATTTTCTAATTTCCTGGCTTTACGCCCCTTATTATTATATATCTAGTGGCTCTATGAGCTGTAGGCCTCGCGAGCATAAATTAAAACTGAATAAATGAATGGCTCAGCCATTTTGAACAATTCCCAGAAAGTGAATCGACAAAAAAAAATTGATCATCGAACCTGCTCACAAAATTTCACAAGAACCGGATGAGAATTGCGACCTGTAGAGGAGAACATCCGGACATACGAAAGCATTTTTGCCCAGGCTGAAGCGGAGACCTTTGCTAACGCTCGGTCAAAAATAGTTTTGCCTTAATGAGAATTTCTCCATTCAGAAAAAAAAGGATTTTTTTTACGTATTTGCTGAGGTATGATTTCTTGTCTCGTACCATAGGCTACTCGACCCGCTACGCGAGTTGCCACTGGCATCGAGCACTTTTCTCTGCTCGAGTGAACTGCGTCTTCATTACGCTTAACCGTGGAAACATACGGCAGTTTGACTCGTACGGGCCCGCGCCAAAATCTAATTAGAAAGGAGTCCAATTTAAGCAATTTTCATGTGAAAATGATGTCTTTTGCGTCTCGCTCGCGCTAATATATATACGAACAAGCACGAGTGAAATGCACTGGAGAATGATAACCAAATGACCTTATTTTGATATCAAAATGTAAATAATATTGTCTTCGGTTACCGCGATAGTTACTCATGAAATAAAACTATGAAAACGAATTATATCGCGTATATTGAATTTATAATACATCCCGACCACCCACCCGTTGACCCGTTGACCACGAACGCTGTAAAGGGTTCGAAACGTCGGGATGTATTATAAATTCAACATACGCGATATAATCCGTTTTCATAGTTTTATTTCATCAAAATGTAAGTTTGAATTGGCTTCTCGGACTAAAGTCTACATTAGCTACTCGACCCGCTACTCGCGTTGCCACTGGCATCGAAAACTTTTCTCTGCTCGAGTGAACTTCATTACACCGTGGAAACATACCGCATTTTGACTCGAACGGGCCCAAAGAAAATTCTAATTGGGAAAGATCAGGCTTGCGTGATGTGTTGCTGGAAATATTATTTTTCTTTCGAAATATTATTACTATTTTCCCAGTAACTTTCGAAATTGCAAGCGGCATGAAATTACAGAAACTTACGCGTTGGCTACTATTAATGTCGCGATAACAATAAGAATGATTATTTATTTTTAAAAGTATATATTTACAAGGAATTCCGACAACTATAAAAGAAACATTTAACTTTTTAAATAGCAATACAGAGCCAATTATAGGAACTCTCAAATAGATTATCCAATGTGATGCTCAGAACTGTGTAGCGGCTACACAGCTCCGGCCCGGACCCGGCCCGGTCTACCGTGAGTCACCCTTTAAGCTTCGAGGTACCTGGCAACAATAGTGAGGTAAGTCTTTTATTTTTTGAGATATAGGTAGGGGGGGGGTTTATCCTATGCATCACAACAATGTTTAAATGTAAAATGTATCCACGAATGCAGTGTCGATACAAACCCGATAGGGTTTCACGGCACTTTTCTGTTTGATTTATTGTAAGATTTTAATATAGAATAAATAAATAAAAATAAAATATAAATATTCTTCTTACTTTGAATAAACAAAAATAGAGGTAAAGTGATTATTCCCATAACGCAAACCTGTATGTTTTCACCTATCGTATCCGCGCAAAACATATTCCACCAAACTATCTCAAGCTTATTCAGGTCATCACAGCTACATCACTCCAAATCCAACTTTATTACAACCACAAAAAGCTCACATTAACCGCAATCTTTAGCCTCATTACAAGCAATTTTTATCTACCGCCCAATTAAAGGAAATGAGACTTTATTGCTACGACTTTAGAGGTTTAATCGGATGTATTATGTTATAACTAAGGAACATTGTTTCGAACGTTCGACCTACTTGCAGCGAAGTATTTTGTGAATGGGTGAAAGGTCGCGATTATATAGCATTGGAGGCATTAAGTAAACCATCTTTAAGCACGATTGTCCACGTTGTAGTTTTTAATATCCAGCAGCGCCATCTACAGTGTTTGTTTAATGAGTTTGCGGCGCTCGCGGTTGAGACTTTGGGTCCCTGGTCAGCTGACATGAAAATATTCATGGGAGCACTGTCGGCGCGGCTGGTCGACACCTCAGGGGACCCCAGGGCTGGCGCGTACCTCCTTCAACGTATTTCCCTTGAAATACAGAGAGGTAACGCCGCCAGTGTCATGGGGTCCATGCCGCAGTCCGACTTGTTAGAAGGGGTATTTTCTTTGTAATTGCGTTCGTTTTTTTTGTAGGTAAGTATATTTTATAGTTTAAAAAATTGTATTTTTTTTATTCTGATAATTAACTATATTATGTATTGTGACAATGATGTGTATGCTGTTTGTTTAAATATGACACTGCGATGTTTCAAATATATGTTTTTGATATGACTCGCTGTCGTGTCATTCTGTAACACAATAAATAGTTTTCGGTCAACATGAACGTATTTTAATTATACACAAGATTAGGGTATTCGTAAAACTTATTTGAAAAGATATAATGTTTTTAAATTTAAAAGTGGAAAAATTATTGCCTTGGGTGAGACGAACTAACGCGGCCTCTGAACTCTGGATCAAGTCTCACCCAAGTCAGTAATTTTTCCACTTGTAATTCTAAGCTTAATAGCATCGTTCGAAGACGTTACTGCTTGATAATAGTACTAGATTGTGTCACAAGGGAGCAAAATGACATATTTACGGCGAGGGCGTACATTGAACCCCGAACGAAGCGATGGATCCTATAATTGAATCCTGAGCGTAGCAAAGGATTCTAACATAGAATCGTGAGCTTAGTGAGGGATTCAAGTGATAACTCCCAAGATGGAAATAATTTTGCTAGCATGTGACATACTGTTTTTCACATCACCTATGAGGAAATTATTATGTTCTAAACTATTAATTACCTAAAAATATATATTACCTTTCAGACTTAACATACATACAATAATAAGTAATTACTAACCTGGCCCTTCGCCATCGTAATAGAAGCCCTGTATATACAGGGTGCGTGCGTCGACGGCGTACACGTGCCCACGCACGCCGTGCTCGAGCTGCGTCAGCGCGCCGAGCGACTTGCCCACATAGCCCTCCGCGCTTAATGCGCACCCTGTAACAAAAATACATGCTCTATAATTTTCAAAAATATCGATATGCCAGTTGCAAATAGTTTAAAAAAAACTGAAAAATTCACGGAAATTTCAAGAAAATTTTAAAGGACACAAGGGAAACTTTCATTTTGGAAATTAAAAAAAATCAATTCCACATATCAGAAGTTTAGTTAGTTAGAAGAAGTTTCCGAAGTATTTCTATGTAGAAATTGCGCAATTTTGTAAACTATCCGACGGCACATTGCAGAGGTAAGGTCGCGGTCGCCAAGACAATATTGTAACTTAATGCCATGCCAATTTGGCATGCACACAGACGCACGACGCACTTATCGGGTTTGGGTCAAAGCTGAGCGAGGGGTATAACTGTCAGTGATACGAGATCTAGGTAAGTATCACGTCATCTGGACCGTTTTTTGAAGTCAAATATGTGCTAGGAGCTACTGGTATATAAATGTCGGTGGCCGATCGTATAATCCGGCCGATCTTAAAGTACCTGTGTAATATTTTGACGATAATCACATTTCAATTTGTATTTACTAGCTTTTTAGCGACTTCGTCGAAGTGGTGTTAGCAATTAAAATTAAACCAATAAATAGGTAGGATAGGTTCATTAGGTTGCTTCAGTCAGATGCCCGAAGGGCAACTGTCTAGAAATAGGAGCGGGGCTTCGTTGACTCAGGGAATGAGACAATGATTTTCACGTTTCACGATATGCCTAGAAATTTCACGATCTTCCGGATATTACGATCGGACACCGACATATATATTCCGTATCTGGGTTTGAGTCATTCACCGCTCAGCCCTCGAGTTATGAATGGAAGGAAATGGCGCGTTTTGGAATCAGTTTAGTGATATTTTTTTAATAAATTAACTTTTTAATAAGGTATCTTATCTAAATACCTTATTTTTATTATCATTTTGACACCAGAATCCTAAAACACAGTTTGCATATTTTTTCATTTATTTCCAGAACCGATAAAAACAAGTACAATGATAGTAAGTATAAAAAGAAACTCATCACATTACTAGAAATTATAGGTACATCGACACCACTTAGGAAGCGATCCATATAAAGCAACACTATCAAAAAAGGTCAAGGAATGTGCTAGTGCATGGGAAAGCAAAGAAAATTCACTAAACTCAACACTGAGCACACAAACATCAACTTTAACACTTTCTGTTAAAGTTCAACTTGCAATGGCAGTGGACAAAGAAACGTATAAGTCCTGCTGCAGAACTCAGATTTACATCATTGTAATCTGGTTTTTATTGCGTTTTATTACTGTCATTTAAATTTGGAATGTCGTAGTTTCGTTTTATGTGGCAAGCTGGAATTTATGTAATTACGTACTTACATTGCATTACTGTCGGACGTGAAATATATAGATTTAAATGTGTTGAAAAGGACATAAAAAAAATTAAAAATGGATTGCTACTTTTGCTAAGACTGACAACGTGTCATATCATTCTAATATCGGTTTGATGTCAGTGCACGTTAGAATTGGCCCGTAAGACACATACTAAACAAGTTAGTTTTGTGGCAACATCTTTAATACAACGATCATAAATATATATTTTTAATCATAAACTAATTAATGATTAAGCTGCACGTGATGTTAAGTATTAATTTTCCGTTGCTAAAAAACAGTATCAAATAAATAAAGAATGCCTCCTATGTAATTTGTCCATAATTAACAAGTACATATAGGGTAGCACTGATTGACTAGCACGTTATTATTAAAAACTAATTGACCGAGTGTTCGCGAAGATCTCCGTTTCAGCTTGGACAAAAATGCTTTCGTATGTCCGGATGTTCTCCTCTGCTGGTCACGTCAACGGATTCTAGATAAATTTTATGGGCAGATTCGATATGTAGATTTTTCGGATCGTTTATTTTGGAAATGCTCAAAATGGCTACAATTTGCATAAAAGACTTAAGAGCCAGAGAGTCTATGGCGCTTATGACTATACTTTATGGTGCACAATAAAGAATATTTACTGACTTTACTTACTAATGTAAGTTCGTTGTAATAATGACTCAAAGAAGTATATTTTTTTTATATATTAATATCTCGAAGTCTACAGCTCACAGATCCACTAGTATGTTTGTTTTAATTTTCCATATATTATAATTTGTTACGTATCTAAGTATGTATATGTAGCTATTTGTCGTAACAAAACTTCAAGACATGTTATTGCTAATAACGGGTCACTCACGTGTTTTAAGTCGAAAACGCTCGACATGTTCCACTCCGTACCGAGGAGCGTCATCAGGAGCTTGCGTCGACGGTGACGGACCGGCGCTCCTGATGACGCTCCTCGGTACGGAGTGAAACATGTCGAGCGTTTTCGACTTAAAACACGTGAGTGACCCGTTATTAATATATTTAATATGTTATTGCTACTCTACTAACGTACCGAGTAACGATTTTGACCTCTTTGAACCCTCAGTTTAAGCTGCGGTCATTACTGGTCAGCTTTAAAACACGCAACAATGTTAGAAAGTCGTCCTTGCGCGCCAGATCTTATCGTACATCTCACGCGCGACCTTTCGTGCGCTTTCTTTCTGCGTCCGCGCTTAGTCTTATTACCTTAAATCATTCCAATGCACAAGTCGAGTGAACCAGAGGCCAGTTTGAACATGCACTTGACGTTAAAACGATGTCTAAATGATATCATTTTGTTCTCATTCGTCCGTGTGTCGCGCTCGCGCTAATACATGTACAGTCAACCAATTTGATTCCTAGGCCAGTCAGGTTAAATTGAATTGGCCTCCCAGTCTTGTGTTGGCTAAAGTCAACACTATATATCCTTCGAACGAGCGAAGAGATTTCAATCTTTGGCTGATGTCAGCTTAAGTATCTAACTTAAAATGGATTTAAGAGGTTCCTGAGTTTACCTGGCTGAAAATGCGATGTTTAGAGTTAGACCAAAAAAAGTTTGCAACTATTTGGATAGCACACGCATTAACGCGATTTTATGACTCATAAATAACGCACTGCGTGTGCTATCAAAATCGTTGCAGACTTATCTTGGTCTCAGTTTACATAAAACCTTTTACCAAAAAATCGGTCTGAGGCCAAATAAATCGCTCGTGAATGAATGATGGTTTATGAATGAATGATCATTACATAGTTCGTTCAAGAGCTCGACTCGGCCGCGCTTGCATTAGGAACACAAGGCCTCTTATTTATTAGGTTCACTTTCACTGCTACAGTATCCGCTTATAAAAACGATCGTATAGTGCACATGTGTTGTTCTCTAATAAAAGTAATAAAAGAGGCCTTATGTGTAAGCTACATTGTGTCGCGAAGCATTGTAATGTGGCGATCAGAGCCTTTTTGGCAACATGTCTATCTATAGCTCGACATGTTTAAGCTGATTAATGACATTCAGAAACAATCGCTGATTTTCCGTGTCATTTGTATGTTATTGTATTTACTAATTTACCATATACCTATGAGAGTTTTGAATGATTCACGGTTAGTTTCACTACTTATATATAGGTACAAACAAAACACAATACAAAAGGTAATCACGGTCTATATCCCGGTCAATATAAGTCATTCAATCTGCCCTGCTTATCGCAAATGCAGTAATCACATTGGAAAACTCATGCATTTGTTTATCTTGTTCTCCTTTAATAAGGATTTAAACGATTTTTTTCATGCAAGTAATGCATACATACATGCGATAAGCAGACCCCGTCAAGTAAAAGTACGCATGCATTTGGGGTAATTGTTCCCCAATAGCTTGCGGAATCTTACCCGCACGGTGGAGGAGTGAGTGCCAACCCTGGCATTTCTTTATAATTTTACCACTAATAACGGGGCCTGGCGATAAGCAGGTCAGAACATAAATCAGATTTGAGCCTAAAAAAAACTATAATAAATGTAATATATGAATGTATGAAATGATTATATTCTAGTTCTTAAACAATTCTCTTGATAGGTGTGACTGTAATTTCACAATAATTATGAGAAACCTCGATGCGTCAATGGAATTAATTTTACAAAAACGTAATAACATTTATCTAATGCATTCTCATTTTTGTTATACATATCATTTCTATCATAAATAAATAATTTGTTCGATATATAACATAGGTAGTTTAAGAAATCCAGACATAATAAGTACTTATGTCATTTTAATACTTAATACAAAATCTATATGGTTCTGTATGAATTTTAGATGCATAAATATGATTCAACTATCCTCAGTATTTTTCTCTGACAGATTTTCCAATATATATATATGGATAAGTTCGCCTCTGTTGTATTTAAATCTCTTTGTATTTTTTCGTATTTATTATTCTATGTACAATAAAGAATATACATACATACATACATTGGCTAAATTCCCTGAACATTTTTCCATAAAAATACGACAAAAATTCCGAGAAGAAAAGAATAAAAAAGTTCTGTAAAAAATGTCGTCTAAGTCTTGTAGGTGTCAATTGATTCATCTGTCGACAATCCGATCCGTCCGGCCACTTTCGCCGCTTCACTTTCCGTTGAAGTGCTTGCACGACATGTTGTGAATTGTGCACAACTAACACATTTAATCTCTTCTCGCTTACTTTTGGTAACATCACAACTAGGGAATGCAATAACCGGCTAAACTTGAAGTTTAGCCGTCGGTTACGGTTATGCCCGAAAAATAACCGATAATCGGTTATGGTAATTTTCGACGAAAAATGATAAATTTACAATTAAGTAATTTGAAAAAATATAAAAATAAAGGTACAGTGTTAGGCAATGGAGTGTGGCTTCGTTGTTTAATTAAACATACAAAATACAGTAAGTGAACATACATGAATTACAAAAAATATAGTTACAGGCGACACAGCCAAAAAAGACAGGATTTTTTAGTCATGAGAAGATCAATTAATATAATTTATTAGTCATAAATAAATAACCGAAAATAACCGTAACCGGTTATTCGAGTTTACAATAATCGGTTAAGAATTTTTTTCAAAATAATCGGTTATAACCGATTATTTCGGTTACGTTTATAACCGATTTGCATTCTCTAATCACAACTCTACAATCGGAACGATGTCAAACATCACTGGAAGTATTGGCTTCAGAAATAATGAATGATTACGTAAATTATTTGCTTTTGTACTCATATGTTCCAAAATATAATAACCCACCGTTTTCCCTAAGGTCAAGCCAAATTCCTTTATTATTAGGGCCTGTTTCACAATGACCAAGTAAAGTCCTGAATAAGCTACTTGCCACTTATCTGACGAATAAAGTCATCGTTGGCGTTTCACAATCTCCAAATAAGCTTTATCTGCTGGATAAAGTGCTTTTTTGTAGGAAATTTTATCTGGCAGTTAATTTATTTGTTAATTAGCTATCCAATACTTTAGTTGGACATTGTGAAACAGGCCCTTAATGTCATTATTAAATCGATATCAAAGTTATTATTTCGCAATAATAACATTTTTTAAGCAAATTGTTTTAACAAAAAAAGTTATCTTTATGCTGGCTGAAATTTGAGATTTTTGAAATATGTGTGATAAAAATAAAAATATATTTCTTATTAACTTATCATCAAGACAATCTTTAGCAATGGAGCATTTCATGTAAATAGTAAATAATATAATCACACTCTTACTACACATTGGATAAATTTGTCAAATTAATATAAATTAGTACTGTACTTTTCTTAGAATTATGAAAACTGGTACTATATTATTTTTCTGAAGAAAAAACAGCAAGTCAATTACATTTCGTGCGTGTTAACTGATTTGTAATTAAATACGATTCATCTGTATGCATACAATTATGTAATTATGTATGTGCATGCTTACTTTAATTTGTGACTGTGTTACTATGTTACGATTTTTTTGAATATAAGTTGACAGTCTTAATTGCTTTGTAGATAAAGTTTAGTAGAGTTTATTAATTAATTTAAAACTCTTTTGTTAGGGACGGACGTTAGGCTTGCTGTCCCTTTGAAAGGAATTGTATGGCTTTTGGATAAGGCTTTAATTCTCAAAGTATATTTTCTTCTAAATCACGGACCTGATAGCTTGGCATATTGTTGTTGTCATTCTACGAAATACATGATACGTCTTCAAACGACACGAGTACTAGGTTTTTTTTAATTAAAGGAAATTTAAAAAAAAATAGCAACTCAAACTTGCAACCTATTGAAACAGCGACCCAGCTACCGAAGCATAACAGCAATATGGGGCATTTTCTATGAAAAGCTACCTTATTGTCGATGGCGCTTACGCCGAACAGCGTCGCGCGGCATTATATTTATATCGGAGCATCGTTGATAATGGCTTAAGCGCCATCGACAATAAGGTCCCTTTTTATAGAAAATACCACATATGATTTTTCAATTTCTCCTTTACTTTAAGGGTCCCCGGCAAGCTCAGTTCTCCATACAAACGTAGTTACGCTCTCATTTTAAAACGAGTAGCTAGTTTGCTCTGAAACTTTGTACTTACAATAGGATAAGGTATATCTATGTCTGTAATTAGTTTATGTAGCTTCACATACCATAGTTAGAACAATACAGCGTATTTAAGTTTTTCATACAAAACTTGTTTTTGCTCTATTTCGGTTAGATATAAACTGGAGCTATGTATATAAACTAATTTCAGACCTAGATATACCTCATGTACGTGCAAAGTTTCATTATAATCCAACACGTAGTTTTAAAATGAGAACGAAACTCCGTTTGTATTGGAAGGTGAAATTCGGCCGAGCTTGCTCGGGACTCTTAAAAGCTTGTTACTCCATACTAGTCAATCAATTATCACTTTCAGTCTTCTACGTTTCTCTAGTGTTTCGTAACGAGAAAACCGCGCTAATGCATGTTGTACTTACTTCTCTGACTATGTACAATATGTTTGTTTCACAGGTTAACATTATATTAATCTTTCTCGCAAGCCAATGTTCCAAATGTGCTTTTTTCCCAAAATCCATTGTAACTTTTCCTCACTATTCTTAACTTATCTCACCTATTGCGGCATACCTATCGGCGTGGGCGCACTATATGCCCTACTGCAAAGGTAACAAGGGTGACTGTATGTTGTATGTTATGTGGTTCCCATGTATTGTGGGAACGTTGCGTCTTGCGTCACAGTTGCGTCATGCGAACTATGCGTTTTGTGATCGTCAGTCGTAACATCGATCACGTGAGTGACTGTTTAAGATGACGTTTGGATGTCAATTGTTGCGGAGTCGTTATTGCGGCCGCTGTGTCTGTCAATTTCCTTGATAAAATGAGTGACGGTCGCCGGATTACTGCCGCGATTATGACTTTTATTCAGTTTATTTTATCAAGGAAATTGACAGATACAACGGCGGCAATAATGAAGATGCAACGGTAATTCAGCTGCAGTTGACATCCATGTCAAATTTAGCCAATGATAGAGTAAAGGATGACTCACGTTAGACCGGGCCGTGGCCGGGCCGGAGCTTCCGGCGCATACTTTTCTATGACATGACAGGTGATCACGTGATGCTTTCCATAGAAAACGAAGCGCCGGAAGCTCCGGCCCGGACATGGCCCGGTCTAAGGTGAGTCATCCTTAAGGCTTTTGAGATTCTCGGACATCCCAGGAACACAACACCTAGAGTTCGTAGTTCGGCAGCCGCCATAAGGTACCTTTTGCCGTGGAATGTCACATATCTTTACTATTTCATATCTTGTGAATCTCTAATTCATTTCGTTCCATTTGGAGTTGAAACTCTAGGTCCATGGGGTCCCAGCGCGCATAAGTTGTTTGCAGAAATCGCGAAGCGTCTGGTTGACGTAACTGGTGACCGAAGAGCTGGCGGCTTTCTCGCACAACGTATCAGCATTGCGATACAGCGGGGAAATGCCGCCAGCATCCTTGGTACAATGCCTCAAGGGCCTATTTTAGATTTAAGCTAGTTATTAATTTCGTTTACGTAGTACCACTGTATATATCTTGTATCCTTACATTAAAAAAAAATTCATTTCTCGAATCGCGCCGTTTGTTTTATACTATATAGTTAAATAGTTAGTATCTATTAGGCTTAAGAGTTACTGTTAGTAAAATTATGACCTAACATTTGTCCAGAATTACGAAACCACGAAGACAATGCGTGTGTAACGCAAATACGGTATTCACAGACACAATTCCTATAGAATTTGACTAAATAAAGGAAAAATACACATTGCTAGCTGCCTACATAAAACGCATGGGCTATTGTCTTATTTTAGAGTAAGTTTAAGACACCTACTATACTAATATTATAAATAAGAGTCTCTGTCTGTCTGTTACCTCTTCACACTCAAACCGCTGAACCGATTTAGATGAAATTTGAATAGAATAGAATAGAATATTTTTTTATTGTATAACTGTGTACATACATACAAAGAAGATTTGATATGGAGATAGTTTGAGGGTCGGACATAGGGTAGTTTTTAGGGTCCCGTACCCAAAGGGTAAAAGACTTCTCTGTCCGTCTGTCCTTATGTCTGTCTGTCTGTCACCAGGCTGTATCTCATCAACCGTGATATCTAGACAGTTTAAATTTTAACAGATGATGTATTTCTGTTGCCGCTATAACAACAAATACTAAAAAGTAAGGAAACCTTAAAACGCAAGTCCAACTCGCACTTGGCCGGTTTTTTAGAATGTTTTGCAAATTGCACATTGCTACCTTATAGTACTTTATTACCTATAACTTATGTTTCTCGGACATTCCAGGGCCACCTAAAGTTCGTTCTAGAGTTTGCAAGACTAATTGTTCCCTAGCATAAGATTTCTCAATGCCCAAGAAAATTAGGTCTTTAATAACTAGCAAACTAGCTAACCAGCGTACGAGTATAGCGAGGTTTAGACTAGCAAAAACTTGAATGTATTTTCAAACAAACTTTTGAATGCACCCTATGCATGCTACCCTATAGTGGTACCTATTATATATAACATAATTCGGTACCTATTACATATAACATACTTAATTCTTATAGGCACTAATTGCACCAGCGTCAAAGGATATATTTCAAGGAGTGACCCATGATGAGCTCACTGCCAGGTGGCCAGCAAATATTAATTAACGAAATCTGATCATTTATCCGACTAAAATTAATCGGAAAGGCTCGATTGTCACCCGATAAGAGCTTGAATCATTTTATAGGCTATTAAAGTTTTTTTTATTTTATTAAAGTTGAAATTGATCTATGATTCATTTAGACATGCTGCTGAGATTCTTATAATCTGTCGGTGACATTTGACACCCGCCAGGTGCCAATTAATGAGGTAGCTAATTAATTAAATATCAATAGCAATAAAATATACTTTTTTATAAAAAAAGCAAGGAAGACGAAGTTCTTTATTCTATTGTTAAAAAGGAAGTATGATGCCATTTTTACCCGATTTCAAATTCCATGTAATTTTCAAATGAGAGCGTGACGGCAATTGAGCGACTTTTTGGCGGAGGGTTTGTGAGACTATTAATCCATTGTAATAAGTTGAAAGTTTGTATACATATGTACGAGTTTGAACCCTCCTGAATTAATTTTAAAAAATCCCTTCGTAACAGCTTTTTCTTATAAACCGAAATAGCCTGGGTCATTGGAGGCCTTGGTCACTTTTTCTTAGTACATATATGACATTTATTTCAGTTTATAATTTATATTATTTCTACTTGAAATAAAAACAAATTGAAGTATTTTCTGAAAATAATTTAATTTGTTCTAATATTTCTAATAGTAGTAAGTAGTAGTGTTTCTTATATTATTAATTATTATGATATTCTTAAACGTGTTTTTGTTTGAAGAAACGTCACTTTTGACACTGACATATCTAATCCATATCGTTTCTAGATCTATTAATTGAAGTATCTTAAAGTTCGAATCGGGCAGTAAGGTTGCCAGAGCTCAACGAGGGTGCGGAGTAATAGGCAACGCGCATGTAACACCTCTGGAGTTGCAGACGTACATAGGCTACGGAGACTGCTTAGCATCAGGCGGGCCGTATGCTTGTTTGCCATCGACGTAGTATTAAAAAAAAAAAGGTTAACCACGGGTTTGTGGGATGGTTCAAGTGAGCCTAAGACGGACTCTCAAGGGTTTTAACTTTTAGCCCAATATTCATAGTTGCGTTTTTCAACTTATTGCTAAATAAGTTACTCTCACCAATAACTTTTCTGCACCGATTCTGCAGCGTTACATCAGCGTTTTCTCCGATGCGCTGATAGTATTGCTAAAGAGAATCGAGTAGGTATAGAAGCTTATTGTTATAGTAAATTTTGTAGTCACAGTAAATTTACTGCCATCTTTCGACACAGGATTAAAAGTTTTAGAACACCATATGAATTTGACCCATGTTCTTTCACTGATACGTGTTAAAATAGTTAAGATATATGAAACGGTATCGTTATCTACACTAGTATAGGCCAAAGGTATGGCGCCATCTTTTCGAGCATATTTTTTCTTGATTATCCGAGACACGTTTCTTTCTTAGACTTTATTTATCTTATACACTCCATAGATCTTTAATATTGTTACGTAATCGTCAAATGACTAAACACCAAATTACGAGGAACAATGGAAACGGAGAAAATCCATTATGTGAATAACATAATTGTTTTAACCTACTTATGAAGAAAGTTATGTTTTTCGGGTGTATTCAACTAATAATTGTTATAAATTGTTTTAGTAACTGTGTGTGTGTGGGTGTGTGTTTGTGTGTGTGCTGTTCACCTAGCACCCTCCTCCTCGCTTTGCTCGTTGTCACACCTATGACACCTATCTGTCTGAACTCTGTCAAATTACACTCTTCCGTGATTCTAAACAAACAAAATATAGTGGGAAATTATGCGAATGATTAGAAAACTTATCAGGAAAAGCAGCTATTGAAAAATAAATATAATAGAAATGCTTTATGGAAAGAAAACTATTAAGAAAAATAAAGTGGCAAAAATTGGGAAAATGCAGAAATCGCAACTTGGAAAAAAAACGATTTCCGGAAAATACATTACAGTCAAAGTATCAAATATCGACACGGATAAACTGCACAGAATATGTATACAAGACCTTACTGCTAATATATTAAGGTAGTGTGTACATATTATTGGCACTGTTCGTATAGATATATAATACCTTGACTGTACACACTCGGTTTGTCCAACCGATAAGTTACTAGAGTTAGACCAAAAAAAGTCTGCAGAGATTTAGACATCACACGCAGTGCCAGTGTTATTTATACGTCATAATTTCATAGAAGTTTGACGTTTAAAATAACACCTGCACCATGGAGACTATATAAATAGCCAAATCTCTATGTATGAAAAGGTTCCATCAAAAAACAGTAATTAGGCGGCGCCACCATACACCAAAATACTACCAAAAACAACCTACGTAATTTAGTCGGGTTATTTGTTGCCTTATATGGTTCATGTTATACTCATGTCCCAGAGCCTAACTAGCGCCACCGGAGAGATTAGGAACTATAACTTAAAGCTGAAAGCGGTCACTTTTGCAACAATTCTGCCATAAGAGATTGGCATCCTTTCAATACCATCCATAACCTGCACTGCGTGTGCTGTCAAAATCTCTGCAGACTTTTCTTGGTTTGACTCTATAGTGTGTTGTGTATGTTTATGTCTGTGTGTAAACTGACAAGATAGCAAGCCAATACCGTTGTTTTCACTGTCGTCACATTTTTATCGTTATCTGTTAACTTTCACAGTCATGAGCCCAGCAATCATAGTCTATCAAGATCTAATATTCATGTTCATGTTCTAAGCTCGTAAATCGTATCAATCAGCTGCAATCAATAGACGCATTAATTATGTAGATTTCAGTTTTAGATTTAAGTAATAATCTTAATTTTTGTCTTCCTGTTTCTGATGAGTTGATGACTTTGATGATGACTCCATGACTCCTATTTTAGGAGATATACCTATCTGATATTCTATACTTTTTTATCGAGCTGGTGTATGTAATATAATACGAAAAAAAAAAACATTACCTATCATTAAAAAGTTAGGTTAGGTTTTGAGCGCGTTGATGTCCGTTGAATGTAAATATAATATGTTTTACCGCAATCTATAGAAACTTACCTTAGTAAGTATAACAAAAACATTTAAACATAATTATTTTACTAACCAAAGTATTCACATTAAATAATTTCAGAGCTAGACTCGTTGACCTAACCTCGTCTCAAAGTTCAACTTAATAAAATTTAAACTTTAATCTAGCTACATAAGACCTAATCCATATTCATGTGTGCCATTAGGCAGTGGAGGATTACCTCCACTTTACATAATACTTAAAACTTAACCAACTGTAATTATTTCGTGTCTCCAAAGACCTTTAATTTAGCAGTTAGCTTTTAGACGTTAAAACTAAAAGGACTTATAACTCTTATGAGTATTTTATAAGTCATTTTGACGTATTAAGGCTTAACTAATTCATATTTATAATGACCAATGTTTTATGCAGGCATACTGACTAAAAGCGGATACAGAATGGGACCAAATATTCTAATAAAATATATTATTATATTTATATAGGTATAAAATTTATGAATACGCTGGTGGTAATATGATTTTCCGAAAATAACCGACAGGTATTAATTGTCACGTAAGCATCTGAGTAATATTGGGACTGGATTACTTCACCGAAGATTAAACACCAAACCATGGAGACTATATAAAGGAGCCAAATCTCTATGTACGAAAAGTGTCCATCAAAAAACAGTAATTAGGCGGCGCCACCATACACCGAAATACTACCAAAAACAACCTACGTAATTTGGTCGGGTTATTTGTTGCCTTATATGGTTCATGTTATACTCATGTCCCAGAGCCTAACTAGCGCCACCGGAGAGATTAGGAACTATTATTTAAAGCTGAAAGCGGTCACTTTTGCAACAATTCTGCCATAAGAGATTGGCATCCTTTCTATACCATCCATACACCAAACTAATACCAATTTATTGATATTAGACAGTTGGCGTCATTCTGACATTAATAACATAATAACATGTCGCGTGGTCATCATTATAATATAGTATGCGTACTTTTCTGGCCATGATTTGCGTTGATGATAATCTTTTAGCACTTTTACCTTAAAACTTGACAAAAGTTGTTATACACAGAAATTTGATGGCTCTTACGCTTTTGGCAGATAACACAGATTTAATATATACGCTAGATGACGCAAATATCACGATTTGTATTGAAACCAAGCGTGCCGACTTTTTCATACAAAATTGACGCATAATATAGTTTTAAAATTACTTACCTGTGATAGGAAATATGTTTTTACCTTTGGGTTTTAATTTTTGGGCTGTTGCAGTTAATTATCACGCAACGAGGCATTTATTAAGTTTTCACGGACGTCCGGCTGCAAAAACTGACGCGCGTGGACTGTCAAGAGCGACAGTCAACCCCGAGGATTTCTCAGGGTTCGGGCACGCCAAGTAGATGCATTTGCGTCATCTATGGTATATTTATATGTATCTGTGGCAGATAATATCTTTATCTACTAGCGCAAGCCGGTGCAAGCGACCGCTGCATGTACCGCTGCGCGACCCACTCCCACAACGAGTATAATATAACGTGCGGTATGTTGATTTATTAAATTAAATATTAAGAAAATATAAGACTGATGATTAACTTGTAAAAACGTATAATGTAATTATGATGTTTGTTATTGAATCACATATTAAAACATTTGAAATCCGACTGACGTAAGTATGAAGGGGCCCACTGACTATCAGTCCGCCGGACGATATAGGCCTGTCAGTTAGAACAAAAATTTGACAGTTCCGAACAACTGACAGGCCGATATCGTCCGGCGGACTGATAGTCAGTGGGCCCCTTAAGTAATTTAAAGATGTTTTTTAGGGTTCCGTACCCAAAGGGTAAAAACGGGACCCTATTATTAGAGACTCCACTGTCCGTCTGTCCGTCTTTCTGACTGTCACCAGGCTGTAGCTCATGAACCGTGATAGCTAGACAGTTGAAATTTTCACAGATGACGTATTTCTGTTATCGCTATAACAACAAATACTAAAAGTACGGAACCCTCGGTGCGCGAGTCCGACTCGCACTTGGTTTTTTTTTTACTTACCCGGGATTGAAACTATCTCTATCCTATTATTTAAACCCTTATGTACATATATTGGGAGAAGATGTACATAATTTGGCGATATTTATGCTGAATATAATTTAATTACAAACATTTTAATATTTAACTACAGTGCATGTTTTCTTAAACCTATTTTAGACAATAATAAGAAGTCTAAGCGTTGTTAATCTTAGGTACTTGAAACTAGAGATGCCACGAATATTCGGCAACTCTTCGGTATTCGGCCTATTCGGCCACTTTGCAGAATATTCGGTATTCGGGCAAATTTTGCTTCTATTCGACCGAATATCGAATATCTGTTGCACCTACCTAAAAACTACTAAAAAGCAAAATTACACAAAAAAAAAACCAAAAACTAAGCTAAACTATATTTCACATTTAAAATGTATTTTGAGCATTTGTTGATTACAAAATATTTTATTTTTATCATGGATCTAATTTGGTTGACTACATTCATTGATTCTGTTCAACAAAAAACATATCTTAGCAAACGTTGTGCTTTGTTGGCGAACAGTTTTCATACTAATTGTGACTCAAAATGTTCACATATCATGCCGAATATTCGGCGTATCGGCCGAGAGAGGAGCCGAATATTCGGTATTCGGCCAAAGCCACAATTCGGGGCATCTCTACTTGAAACTGCGCAGTGCCACGTTTTTGTTGCGCTTCTTATACCTCTTTTTGCATCTAATTAATTGCGTTAACGGAAAAAACGGCAGTAGAACTAATCTCTTAAATTGGAATACAGTAAAACAGGTATTCCAGTTTAGAAGATTGTTTTTTTAGGGTTCCGTAGCCAAAGGGTAAAAACGGGACCCTTTTACTAAGACTCCGCTGTCCATCTGTCTATCACCAGGCTGTATCTCATAAACCGTCATAGCTAAACAGTTGAAATTTTCACAGATGATGTATTTCTGTTGCCGCTATAACAACAAATACTAAAAAGTACGGAACCCTCGGTGGGCGAGTCCGACTCGCACTTGGCCGGTTTTTTACTTATTAAAACACCAAAATACACTCAATTTCAAAAGAAAACATTCTGTGACCCGGGCCACTCGTACAAAGATTCGCAAATTGTGCCAAGTTTTGCTAGCATTTGATGGGCTATCAAATATTATTTCGCGAATGAGGAACGCGAATGGATCCCGGAATGCATTTTGACTGTTGATATGTGTAGGAACTGTGCAAAACTGACGCGCGTGGACTGTCAAGAGCGACAGTCAACCCCGAGGATTTCTCAGGGTTCGGGCACGCCAAGTAGATGCATTTGCGTCATCTATGGTATATTTATATGTATCTGTGGCAGATAATATCTTTATCTACTAGCGCAAGCCGGTGCAAGCGACCGCTGCATGTACCGCTGCGCGACCCACTCCCACAACGAGTATAATATAACGTGCGGTATGTTGATTTATTAAATTAAATATTAAGAAAATATAAGACTGATGATTAACTTGTAAAAACGTATAATGTAATTATGATGTTTGTTATTGAATCACATATTAAAACATTTGAAATCCGACTGACGTAAGTATGAAGGGGCCCACTGACTATCAGTCCGCCGGACGATATAGGCCTGTCAGTTAGAACAAAAATTTGACAGTTCCGAACAACTGACAGGCCGATATCGTCCGGCGGACTGATAGTCAGTGGGCCCCTTAAGTAATTTAAAGATGTTTTTTAGGGTTCCGTACCCAAAGGGTAAAAACGGGACCCTATTATTAGAGACTCCACTGTCCGTCTGTCCGTCTTTCTGACTGTCACCAGGCTGTAGCTCATGAACCGTGATAGCTAGACAGTTGAAATTTTCACAGATGACGTATTTCTGTTATCGCTATAACAACAAATACTAAAAGTACGGAACCCTCGGTGCGCGAGTCCGACTCGCACTTGGTTTTTTTTTTACTTACCCGGGATTGAAACTATCTCTATCCTATTATTTAAACCCTTATGTACATATATTGGGAGAAGATGTACATAATTTGGCGATATTTATGCTGAATATAATTTAATTACAAACATTTTAATATTTAACTACAGTGCATGTTTTCTTAAACCTATTTTAGACAATAATAAGAAGTCTAAGCGTTGTTAATCTTAGGTACTTGAAACTAGAGATGCCACGAATATTCGGCAACTCTTCGGTATTCGGCCTATTCGGCCACTTTGCAGAATATTCGGTATTCGGGCAAATTTTGCTTCTATTCGACCGAATATCGAATATCTGTTGCACCTACCTAAAAACTACTAAAAAGCAAAATTACACAAAAAAAAAACCAAAAACTAAGCTAAACTATATTTCACATTTAAAATGTATTTTAAGCATTTGTTGATTACAAAATATTTTATTTTTATCATGGATCTAATTTGGTTGACTACATTCATTGATTCTGTTCAACAAAAAACATATCTTAGCAAACGTTGTGCTTTGTTGGCGAACAGTTTTCATACTAATTGTGACTCAAAATGTTCACATATCATGCCGAATATTCGGCGTATCGGCCGAGAGAGGAGCCGAATATTCGGTATTCGGCCAAAGCCACAATTCGGGGCATCTCTACTTGAAACTGCGCAGTGCCACGTTTTTGTTGCGCTTCTTATACCTCTTTTTGCATCTAATTAATTGCGTTAACGGAAAAAACGGCAGTAGAACTAATCTCTTAAATTGGAATACAGTAAAACAGGTATTCCAGTTTAGAAGATTGTTTTTTTAGGGTTCCGTAGCCAAAGGGTAAAAACGGGACCCTTTTACTAAGACTCCGCTGTCCATCTGTCTATCACCAGGCTGTATCTCATAAACCGTCATAGCTAAACAGTTGAAATTTTCACAGATGATGTATTTCTGTTGCCGCTATAACAACAAATACTAAAAAGTACGGAACCCTCGGTGGGCGAGTCCGACTCGCACTTGGCCGGTTTTTTACTTATTAAAACACCAAAATACACTCAATTTCAAAAGAAAACATTCTGTGACCCGGGCCACTCGTACAAAGATTCGCAAATTGTGCCAAGTTTTGCTAGCATTTGATGGGCTATCAAATATTATTTCGCGAATGAGGAACGCGAATGGATCCCGGAATGCATTTTGACTGTTGATATGTGTAGGAACTGTGCAAACGCTCGAATATGGCATAATTTGCACCCTCAAATATCCTCATAAACCTCTAAGTTCTACATTTTGACTTTTTATACATTTTGCATTAAATCGCGTGTGCGCGATGTCGCGGATCGCGGATTTCGAAGGACAAGGTGGATTCATTGTGGCACCATAGGATTCGTTCTACAAATTTCGTAGTATTTATTAAACAAATCGTTTCGACCTTTAATAAAGGTAAGCTGATTTGACTTGTAGAAGACTTTGAAACGCCTTGTAGAAGGCCGACCGGAGGGCCGCAGACGTAGAGGCAAGCTCAAGCTCAGATGGTTGGACGGCGTATACCAGGACATCCATAGGAGTTAAAAGTTGGAGAAGGAAAGCCACAAATAGATACGACTGGAGAGATTTGCTTGACCAGGCTAAGGCCCACCCGCGGCTGTAGACACTGTAGTGCCTCAGATGATGATAATTATGAAGCTGATTTGACTAATTATTAAATTACCATATTTATTAGCTAGTACTAGAGATCTAGAAGGTACTTGATATTGTTTTTTGTTTGAAAAATAGATCAATGGATTAGTTTCCGATTTCCAAAAGTAGCTCACTGCAACGACCTGCTGGCGTTGACGGACACCGCAGCCCACAAAGCGACCGCAGTACTAATTAACCGTTAGTGATAATTATCTACGAGGTGGAGTACGTTTGGCAATCGACATGTGGTCCGGGGTTAGAAGTCAACTGGTTAGTTTTTAACCCCCCCGACGCAACCTCTTTTTGTGCTTAGTGCTATATATAGATCTTATGTTTGACACTAATATGTAGGTACAAGCGAATTTTCTTGCGGTGCTTCTTAGCTATGTTTAATATAGAAATCGATCCAGCAGTAAGAAGAGTATCAGCTCTTTTTCTAAATAATGTGAGGCATTTTTGGCATAAAATTGATTTTGTTGGCATAATATAGCGTACGGGTTTATTTTTATTTTTTGTTTAATAGTTATGTTAAAAAGAGATTATTTTTATTTCCAAAAATGGGTTTTTAGTTTTTTATTTTGTTGTAAGGTGTACCGGTTAGCGTTCAAATATGCTGCTTACTACTTGCGTTTAGTTGCAAATGTATGAACTTGGAATAAACACTAATCAATGTGTAAACAGGCCCTAATCTCACAATGTTTATTCATATTTATGGCATTAATACAAAAATACTTTCGTTTCCTCGCCTCCATGTCTAAACCAGCCATTCCACCTCCACCGCTGAACAAGCGCGAGGGATCGTATCAGATTTAATATGAAAACCATAACAGATTTAACTTGTTTACATATGTCTGAATACCGGTCATGTTATATTATAATTATTTAACAAACAGTTTTTTACTTACATCCATACTAATATTATAAATGCGAAAGTCTGTCTGTCTTTCTGTCTGTGTGTTCCCTCTTCACGCTTAAACCGTTGAATCGATTTTGATAAAATTTGGCATAGAGATAGGTTGAGTCCCTGAGAAGGACATAGGATAGTTTTTATCCCGAAAATCATCCCTTAAGAAAGTAAAAAGCGGGGTGGAATTGAGGTAATTAATGAAGTGCCTGCTAATTTGCTATGAGAATTTTTCCAGGCGCTATACTTACTTTAGCTGCTGTTACTAAGTCCACGCAGACGAAGTCGCGTGCAAAAGCTAGTATGTAATAAAGTACCAACAAAGCACGAGTTACCAAGGGCGACCACGTTTTTCTCTATCTTTTATTCATCTTTTTTGACATTTTATGCGTCTGAGAACACTAGGTCAATGTCGTGAGAAACTGCACTTCACATACGAAATATTATGAATATTACTTGTGTTATGTGAGAATTATGATAATCTGTGAAATATTGATTTTTGTTTTGTGATCTATGATTATTTTTTGCTTGCTGGCTTAATTTGGTATAGCGAGGTTGAAGTTTAAATGTCATATTTTTTATGCAATCGTCATTATCAAGTAACTAGCTTTTGCCCGCGACTTCGTCTACGTGGAGTTAGTAATTTAGGTAACTTATTTTTTATCCAATCTGCTTTTTATCCATTTCCTTTAAGGATGATTTCTGGGATAAAAACTACCCTTTGTCTTTCACCGGGACTCAAACTATCTCTGTACCAAATTTTAACTAAATCGGTTCAGCGGTTTAAGCGTGAAGAGGTAACAGACAGACAGATAGATACACTTTCGCATTTATAATATTATTAAAGTATGGATTACCGTCAACCCTTTACAGCGTTCGTGGTCAACGGGTGACTGAGGAAAAGCTACAATGTGCAAAAATACCCACATACAAAAATAATGGACCATCATAAACTATAAAGGAACTTTAAGTTACATACAAAATCGGATACATACAATACAATTATGTTCAAGTAAGGATACGCGATCAAGCTACGCCGGTTGTAACCCATATACGCGATATAATCCGTTTTCATAGTTTAATTCCAGCGTATTTACTACTTTTTTGATATATTCGTGATTTAAGTCTGAAAACTTTTACTATTCCTTTAGGAATTTGACTCCCAACTTATTCTTGGAATCTTTGAGAAACGCCACAACTTTAACTAGAGTTAATTTAAAATTATTACAAAAGAGTAAACATTATGTTATATTAACAGTCAGTGCATAATGCCTCAAAATATCAAATAAATATCAAATATCTTTATTTTGCATAAAATATGGTACAAAAGATGGACTTAGCAACTAAGAAGCACATGCATGCTTCACCAGCAACTGGCATTAAGTTCGCCTTTTGTACACTAAGTTTTTCATTTGTGCAATAAAGTGTAAATAAATAAATAGACGGACTTTATCCAATTTTCTACTTTAAAAGTAAAAGCGTTTATATACGGCGCTACCGGCAAGAAAGTTTCACATTACTTAAACGGTGCAATTCAAGAAAACTATCGTTTTCTAAATAATACCAACATGAGAAAGCGAACAGAAAACGCATTATCATTGAATAAAATAGATTTTTATGGTCTTCTGGTCAATGGTCAGCGTTTAACAGTTTATTAAGCTTTCTAGTGTATTCCAAGAAACAGTGCGTAAAAAGAAATCACTAAAGATGTGCGATTTAGATCGGTTTAGTTCGTTGCCGCTACCTGGGTGCTTAGCTAAGATGCTAATCGTTTACGTTCCGTAGCGAACGAAACGCTCAAGTCTTTGTCTCACTAATATGGAAGTGATAGAGAGAGATTACCGTTTCGGTCGCTGAGGCGTAAACGATTGTCATCTTGGCTAGGCATCCCGGCTTATCGTTAATGGTAACCACATCGTAACTGATCTTTAATGACTGAGGAAACGGGGGAAATGAGCGTGAACATACCGTGATGTAACATTCTAAGACAGAATCACGTGAAAATAATACATTAATGATCATTCAGATAAATTAAGTAACAGAATAATATTATGCGCGTTTTTTTTATTCGACCAATACTCGGTTATTTTTTTGTGTTTAGTTATATGTTAAGAAAAACAATATTGTTCAGAGTTATGGTTATTGTTAAAAACTAAAAATGCTAGAAAAATCTATTATTTTTTTTGACGTGATAACGTCTTAAAAATCGATGAGCACCAACAGCATGCACGAAAAAGTGTCACGTTGTGGACCGATCTCCATGGTAACGTTGTGGACAGATCTCCATGGTAACGTGCATGCAATTTTTCATCAATGTTTTCTTATGACATTATCACGCAAAATTATCGTCCGTAAACCGAATTTTTACCATACCACAACCATATTTTTTATAACCTCTACTTTTCCTTAAGGCGGTTTAAATTATTTTATTTTATTTATAGTTATATAGTTCTAGATTATACTACTTTACTACAATTACTACGACACATCCTGAGTCCAGCTACTGAGAAGAAAATTGTTAAAATCATTCGCGACATTTAGACTGCTGCAGACGTATTAAAACTACCCAAGAAATAAATACACAAAACCATTAAAACAAACTAGAAAAACAGCATATTTATCGGCTAAAAGTATTTTAAACAAGGAAAAAGCACGGAGAATTTATCTTTACGTCTGTTTCGTAGCTCAAATAGAAACACTGGGTTGGAAATCCTTTCAAGCCACTAAGCAAATTCCAGCACAATTCAATCAGGTTCCTTGCAGCTTCACATACAAATAGTTGCATCACAGAGGAGTAATAGGGATGAGATAGAATAAGGTATTTGGCAAATTTTAATAATGGTATTAGTCGATCAGGTTTGTTTTGAGGATCAAATGTCTGTATGGGACCCATTGTCTTAAAGCAATAAAACAGTCACAAATGATGGTCAAAGTTTGGCAACCGCACTTTACTGACGAAACGCTTGTAACAAAATGGCAATACATCGTGACCTCACCAGGTAACGTCGCTATTGCTTAGAAGCCGTTTCGATGTATGGAAAACAAGGAAATTGCGATTTTATCGGTGAAATATTGCGTTTATGTATATTGTTGCTGTACAATATTTTTAAAAAAAATGTATAAGGAATCGAATGGTACCATTATTTTTTTCCTATTTCGAAGTTAAAAATAAATAAATTTTGTAACTTTTGAGGTTTTTTTTTTAATTTCCATGTATATTTTTAGTTTCCAATTTACTGTTATAAATTGCTCATTTTCTATTTAACTAGATTTAGTTATAAAATTCAACATGTGTCAACAACCCTATTGGATGTAGAATGCAAATAACGCGGACCGAGTAGCAATTTGATTGTAGCCGGATTGAATTGTTTCGCCCCAATGAAACATTTTTGATTGAATGGAAGACTTATTTAAAAAATCTTGGCTATCCCACAAGACCAAAATTCTCAATGTAATTGACAAAATATAAAGCTTTCTGGTAGCTGCGTATACAATACTTAGAATTTAAGAACGTAATAGCCGACAATTTAACTTTCATATTACAGTTTTTTTAAATTATATATTTAGGAGGCAAACGAGCAAACGAATCACCTGATAGTAAGCAATTGCCATCGCCAATGGACACCCACAACACCAGAGGGGTTACAAGTGCGATGCCGACCTTAAAGATGGAAGTACGTTTTTTTCTTGAATGTTAGAGACTTTTTGTCACCAAACATAGCTAACTAACTACTACTATTTATTCCTGCAGAAAAGACTTTCGATTATAAATCGGTACAACTCTTACATACGTATGATATATCTTCACCGAATATTTAGTCACCTCTGCATTTTTTTCTACTCTATACTTTTACACAACCGTGGTTTTAACATCAACACAGACAGAGGTCAACAATACCACAGACAGTTGCCTACACATACATTATATTATGATGCTACTTTTCTTTTCGCGTGGGTCAATAACAACCATTGAGCTTCATGCAATACTTGTTTTTTTAATTTGTCAGGAGGCTGCATCGCAGACTCTTGCGCAACTAGATCTTACGCAAGCATCCTCGGGCAAACGGAGCGGCTGAGCGCTCGCATAGGATGATAACTGGCACGGATTGTGACCATTGACCTAAGGAGACTGTCACTTGTTTGATGACATTTCCAAGCCTACGTGATAAGTCTCTTTTTTGCATCGCATTACTATCATCATACTAGCCTAGGAGGAGCCAAACGGAGGAGCCATTAACAGGCGTTCCTCTCTGTCGAAAATAGTCGGCCAATGGTCATACACAATGTATGGACTGACGTTTATCTGAAATGGCTATTTTTACGTTACGTATAATATACATTTGACGTTCCCCTGCCCCGCAAAAATCGGCAGACTTTTTTGTACAGAAAATTACAGACGTGGCGTCTCCGTTTGGTTATCCAGGAGATACTAGCCAAAAAACGTTAAATGTTGTCTGTAGGATATATAGATACAAGGATCTCCACAAAGGTTCCATGTGACCTTAAGCAGAAAGCCTACCGCGAACATCGAAGTTCACAAATTGCAGGCATTTTTTTTCACTTTTACTCCAATTAAGGCGTAATTAGTGACAAAGAAAGATGTCGCTCCGCAATTTGCAAACTTCGGTGTTGGCGGTAGGCCCAGATCGTTGGTCTATGGTGAGTGCTTCTTTCCTTTTTTCGGTTTATAATGTGGCATAAAACTTGGTTCGGAGTTTTTTTTTGTAAGTTAAGAAATAATCTATCTACTTTAATTTTCATACGCTAAAAATCTGTGAGTGAGAAGTAACCATTTATATCCGTGACTCATGAGTAATTAAGAAGTAAAGCACATTATTACAGTTTTTCCTAAACAATGGAAATTTGTTTTACGGTCAATTTGGGGATGACCATCTGTCAGGTAAGACCGATCGTGGACAAGCTTTAACTCTTGAGCTTAGCTTGAGCGTAGTTACACATACTCCACTTTCACAGAAGGTTGGTAGAACAAAAAGAGCGAAGCTTTCGAAATTGCTGATACCACTAGTTGACCACTAAAGCAGAGATCGTTAAAAGTAGAATTGTTTATTTTGCGTAATAATCTTTGAATTTTCACAGCGCTGGTGGCCTAGCGGTAAGAGCGTGCGACTTTCAATCCGGAAGTCGCGGGTTCAAACCCCGGCTCGTACCAATAAGTTTTTCGGAACTTATGTACGAAATATCATTTGATATTTACTAGTCGCTTTTCGGTGAAGGAAAACATCGTGAGGAAACCGGACTAATCCCAACAAGTCCTAGTTTCCCCTCTGGGTTGGAAGGTCAGATGGCAGTCGCTTTCGTAAAAACTAGTGACTTTGCCAATTCTCGGGGTCAGTTGCCAAGCGGACCCCAGGCTCCCATGAGCCGTGGCAAAAAGCCGGGATAACGCGAGGAAGATGATGATGATGAATCTTTGCATTTTTAGTTACCTATATTGTTTTTATGACGGTCTTTTCAACCACAAGTTTTGTATGCCGGACTTCACCACATTGACCTTAAATAGCTTACGGTATCGGCATACAAAATTTACACAAAAAATAATAAACATGGAAACGGACACGGATATCGCAAACAAGCGACATTCGCGGCGCCAACATTCCTTCGAGCGGTTGTTTTGCTCGTACTCCGATTTCGCGATCTGACCCACTGCGCTGTCGTGTACACTTAAGAGCGACGAAATGTGTCACATTGTATGGAAATATTGGAAATCTTAGCGAAATAACGAAAAACAAATCTGGGAACTTTGGGAACAAATCAAATTATTTTATTAAATATTTTTATTTGTGTTTTTTAAGTAGTCACACAACTATACATATATAAATTAAAAACTGTAATAGATGTCATATATTAAAGATAGTGACGAAGCCCTCCAGTGGTGAAGGCCGGATTCGAACCGGCGTCTTTGGCTATCGCGGCTAACGCCATGCCCGCCGGTGCCCGTTCGAATTTCTCGACTATATGCCATCTTAGTAAGACTAGGCGTCTTTGACCAGCTCTAAGGGCAAGCAGTGCGCGCTTGCACCTCCTACATACAAACATTTCTTTTCGTGTAATCGAGAAGTGAAGTAGTTACCTACTCGTATATACGTACTTAATTATACATTAGCTAGCTCGCAAACAAGTACAAGATATTGAAAATATGTAGAAACCGAATTCAAAGTTAAAAATCTGTATTTGATTTGATATTGACTGAGCTCGCACGAGATGCGCTGTTGAGCCTGTTGAGATTCTCAAGAGCCAAATAGCCCTCTAGATTCGCAGACTGTGCAAAGTTCAATTTGAATGTGGTCTTGTTTGAGAAACTGGTTGCAAATGTCAGTTAGGCAATGCAGCTGAACTACGAGTACAACAGGTAATGACCAGGCATCGTAAACTGCGAGCGAAATCCATTGAAATGACGTACTTTGACTTGACTTTGACTAAGTAACAACCCTAGTACTTCAATGGATTTCGCTCGCAGTTTACGATGCCTGGTAATGACCGATAGGATTGTGTAGCCAGATATATCGGAGCGATGGAGGTGCTCTTAAATATTTGAACGTGGCTATTTACTAGACATTTTCTTAAGAAGAAGAAGAAAGACAATTATTCCATAAAACACACATACAGAGGACAATACGATGAAAGAAGTAAGATACTTAAAAAGGGAGAATAATAAGAACATCACAAACACAGATAAAATTATTTACACATTAAAAACATAAAAATCACAATACACACCGGTCCAATAATGAATGAAAGAATAATAATAAATGAATAGTCATTGAATGAATACTTGGGTGATTAATGTAACAATATTTTGATATTTAATAAAAAGTTAAAAAGAAATAAAAATAACTAACGTGCAGCGGGTCCAGATTTAATTTGAATGTTAAAAAGTATTTCACGCAGTTTCTGGATTTTGCGAGACAAAATCTAATGACAGGTAGGATATTGTTTCTATGTCTTCTATAAAACATATCATTTTAATTTAATTTACTACCTGTCATAAAAAAAAACCCCGTAATTCCAATTTTGGGTATTAATTAAAGATATTTTTTGATGGCAACTGCATTTTGAACGAATTTGAATTTGAATTTTTTTGAGATTCTATGTACAACAGTCAAGAATTTTTTTTCAGTACCATTTCGTACCTTTCCACAGTGACAATGGTATGAGGTCCCTAGCGACTTTAATATTATATATTTGATTGTCACTGTGACAAGGTACGAAATGGTACGGAAATTAAATTCTTTGACTTAAATTAATTTCGTAGCGAACCAATGTAAAATAGTTATGTTTTATGTTATAGTAACGGGCGATTGTTATCGTTGTTATTTATACAAATATAAATAATCTAGGGCACAGGTGAAATATAGAGACAGATAAAATGCGATCATTTCCCTATAAAGCAATCTCTTCCAGACAACTTTGGGGAAGCGACAAACTAATTTAAATGAACAGAATGTGTAGTTTAGTAGTAGAAGCAGGTTATTAGAATTCGTGTAAAAAACGAAAGTAACTAACTAAACTAGTAAAATCACGTGTATAACGAGCTAGGATACAAACTAGTGGACTGGAACCCCGATCCCATGCATATCAAAAATACTAAGCCCTAATGGTAAATGCAAATGTGAATGTCGATACCAGGCGGGCAAGTGAGCGGTTGAGTAAAATGTGGGGCAGCGGAGAAACTTGCATACCATCGGGTAAAATTATGTTAAATATAATAACGTAGCGGTCAAGTGCGCCGGGTTTATCCTACTATAATAAGATGAATGATACCTTTGAACGTTTCTTTAAATTAAGACTTGTATTTATAATTGTATCAACTTTTAAAATTATTTCAAATTTGAATTTTTACGAGTTATCTAAAGCCTGACCAGTAATATATGATCATTGTCAAGAGGGCGCTGTTGTTGTGCATGTATAGGGTGACAGTTCAGTGTAGTATGAAAAAATTAGTTTCAGTGAAATTCCGCAACATGGCGCGTGATCATATATTCCTGGTGAGTCTTTAATATGTAAATGCTTAAGTTAACCACTACATTTCTAGCTTAGAACAGCTGAACTAAATTAAAAAAATTGCAGTAGATGCCTAAGATTATTTAGTTCCACGGAATAATTTTTCTACTCATCCCGGAAATATTATTTAAACTAAAACTTGGAACGGAGAACGACCACGCAAAATTTTTGAATAAATGCGATCCACTTCCTAAACAAAACTTATTCATAATATATTTTTTTTATAAATTAAAAATATTTTTTTTTTGTTAAGTAATCGTTAATTTATTAATTTACTTAAACTCACCTATACACAGAACCACAACGGCGAGAACGCCCGAACGCATCACGATATCCGAACTGTCCTATCACTTACTATTGCGCACGCGTCTGCTGCGTGCGATGCGCGGCGCGAAACTGGCGACTGCGCGAGCGCGACGCGCTTTACAACGGGCTAGGCTCAAGGGGCTCAAACTCGAGAGCTAGAGGCTCAAGACCCGCTAATCTTGGATCACCATACGTAGTTAGACTAAAAACTAAAAGTTTACACGGCTTCGACTGCAAAAGTGCAAGAAAGATTATTCGAGGGACTGCTAGCTCAAGAAAATTAAAAAAAAAAAACAGGCAAAATAATTATTTATTTTCGCTGATAATAACTAACACCCTGTAGCTCATTGATCGTAGAATAAAAATAAATGACCTAATTTGTAAAAAGAATTATGTAGAAACTTTTGTCCGAGATATGAGCAAAAATCTAAAAAAGGTACCTTCACTTACTGGCTGCGCATCGCGCAATTTGTTGTAATCTGGCCTCTGGGCTATCTCAAATTTCGAGACCCACGAAATATGGCCCTCAAACCCTCAAACGACCGAATGAAAAATATCACCACATTAAAAGTGGTTGACGTTTTAAGGAGAATTTGGAGTGTAAATTTTGGCCTAGCGGCTAGGAAAAGCTTAACTTGTTTTATTAATCTTGTGTCACAGAAACTGAGAATTTTAATAATTTATCAAGGCACAATGATGCAAATATTAAATCTAGATCATACTTTGACTCTATTTCATCGTCTATAATAAAATATGAATTCATTTTACCAGTTTCCACTAGCCTCTTAAAGCCTCTTTCTTAAATTAGCCAATTAAATTCTGCTTCAATTTGGTCAAAGCTTTCCAAAATGCAGCAAGACCCGTCTTCACGGTTTGACCCAATACTAATGGTCAGCGGCTTGCGGCTAGCATAGTGGTGTAATGTTTTTAAATTATTTGTTATTCCCGAGAATATTATCTTTTTCCGGGAATATTCCCTGAAAGCTGCTAAAAGAAATAAAAATAGAATAAAATTCTTTTATTTGCATAAAATATGGTACAACAAGGTGATATTGGAAAGGTTTTCCCGTACAGTGACATATTTTGCTGGTTAAGCATGCAAATGTTATCTTAAAGCTATAAGTAGGTGGTCTTAATCTATTACATTGTTTACTTAAAACTATAATTTCTATTTTATATTACTATATTTGGAGGAACTCATTTAAAGTGTAAAACACCTGTTTTTGAGCCAAGTACATAGTTGGGCTTTGAATGGATTTAGAGGCAGGGGTTTGATATTTTCAGGAAGGGCATTAAATATTTTCATACATAAGTAATAGCTATTTTTCATAAAAAGTGAACAGAAAGAAAACAGAAAGAATGTCTTAGGCTAAGTAGACCTGTTTCCGTCTTCAATCTTTTAATACCAAGCAATAGAGGTGACAAACAGGCTATATATAGGGTAATCATTATAATAGATTAATTATCAATACTTCATTTTGAAACAAAGATCGTACACCTAATCACAAAAAAAATGACAATAATTGTTGAAATGTAAAACTTATAATCTTACTAGCCGCTACAACAACAGAGAATATTCTCGAGAATATGTTAATGGAAAAAAATCTCTGTAAAGGAAAAATCCCGTGCCGCAGCACTAGTTTCTTCCTCCCAGCCCCCAATAAATTAAACACTAAGCTAGATCAAACCGATAACTTTCGGATTTCAATCTAAACCTGCTAATAATTAGGTCCAAATTGCAATTGCTTGATTGGAGGTTGATGTTGTTTTGTTTTGAAGCGGGGCAACCGCTGACTGAAGCCGACTACACGTAGTCGGTAACGGGTAAACCATCTATCTAGTCAACACGATTGAACTTTATACAATAGGGTTGTTTCCACATGTTGAATTTTATCCTCCTAAGTCCCAGCTTTTTTTAAACGTCATAGTCCTAGAGGCCTCTTGTTCATTTTTTTGCACATAATAAATATTTTCTGTCAGTCCTGAACAAATTTTTTACAACCCTATGGTCTGTCAGAATACTCCGCGCGAGCATTCAAATTTGAAAGCGGGGGGCATCTAAACATTTTGTACCGAAATATGTACTATCGGTGTTTATTACTATAGTAACTTACTTAATGCTGGGACTTAGGAGGTTATAACTAAATCTAGATAAATAGATAGAAAATGACATATTTATCACAATAAATTGGAAACTTAAAAAATATATGGGATTAATAAATAAATACAAAACTTCAGTTTCAAAAAAAATTGTTTTTATCTTCCAAATAGGAAAAAAATAATGGTAACATTCGATTCCTTACATTTTATTAAAAATTATACTGTATGGCAACAATATACATAAACGCAATATTTCACCAACAAAATCGCAATTTCCTTATTTTTCACGGCTTCTAAGCAATAGCGACGTTACATGCTGACGTCACGACGTAATGCCAATTTGTTAGAAGCGCTTTGCCAGTAAAGTGCGGGTGCCAGACTTTGACCATCATTTGTGACTTTTGTATTGCTTTAAAGGGGCCCACTGACTATCAGTCCACCGGACGTTATCGGCCTGTCAGTTGTTCGGAACTGTAAAATTTTTGTTCTAACTGACAGGCCGATATCGTCCGGCGGACTGATAGTCAGTGGGCCCCTAAGACAATGGGTCTCATACCGACATTTGATCCTCAAAACAAACCTGATCGACTGCTACCTATATATAAAATTGTGGAATACCCTATATATTGACAGTACAATGTCTATCGATTTCTCTAAGAACAAATTAAATTATTTTCTATGAAAATATTTTAATTTGTGGTTTTTCAAGTAGACACACTACTATTTAAACTATAAACTGAAATAAATATCATATACGAAGGAAAAAATTACCAAAGCCTCCAGTGTCCAGAGCTGGAACCGAACCAGCGTACCCCGTTTACCGGACAGGGGGCGCCACAAGCCTTCGGGAATTGTCATATACTTGGAAATTTCGACCCATGCCACCGTGGCCGGATAGCCGAGCGGTTCAGGCACCTGTCCGGTAAACGGGGTACGCTGGTTCGTTTCCAGCTCTGGACACTGGAGGCTTTGGTAATTTTTTCCTTCGTATATGATATTTATTTCAGTCTATCGATTTGTAAATTGGTTCTTAACAAACACATCCCTCGCTACGCATCCTCGCTCCTCTGCTACTGCTATTCATACTCTCAACTGTTGTGTAATTTACGCAATCGGGAGCCAGGAAGGCAGCGGTTATTGTGCAGTCTTTGTTTCTCAGAGGCGATAGTAATCGTCATTATCAGAATGGAACGTACTACTTACATAGGGCTGTCAAAAATCAAGACTCTACCACAGATCTAGAATGACGCTTATAGTCCGAAACTAGGAGGATATAACCAAACGGAGCCGCCACGTCTGTAATTTTCTGTACAAAAATCTGCCGATTTTTGCGGGGGAGCGGAACGTCAAATGTACTTATACGTAACGTACAACGTAAAAATAGCCATGCCAGATAAACGTCAGTCCATTGTGTATAACAATTGGCCGACTATTTTCGACAGGGGAACGCCTGTTAATGGCTACTGTTTGGTTATATCCTCCTAGGTATTAATCGTATATCCTGCAACTTCAAATAAGATCCCGCACAACCAAAACCTTCAAAAGCCTTTATGCTCATTGAGTGAACGAGTGAGACATGTCTGTTTTTAACACCTAACGCAAAAAGAGGGGTGTTATGCTGTTATATGTTTGACGCCAATGTCTGTCTGTTTGTCTGTGGCATCGTAGCTATCAAGCGGATGGATCGATTTTAAATTAAATTAAATTAAAATTCATGTATTTCGAGTATCTGTGACTCATAAGTACATAATACAAACATTAAACAAAACACAAACACAAACACGATAACATTAAACAAAAAAAAATAAAAAAATATTGCTTATTTGTTGGAATTGTGTAGTTTATTTTAATAAAAATTTTGATGTGGTTATTTACGTGAAAGCTAGTTTTCTTGCAGTAGTTCTAAAACGTGTTTGATAAGTTTTAAGTTTGAAGAGTATCAGCTCTTTTCCAAAATGATCTAAGGCATTTTTGGCATAAAACGATTTAATTGCCTAGGTATTATTTTAATTTTTTAGGGTTCCGTACCCAAAGGGTAAAAAGGGACCCTATTACTAAGACTCCGCTGTCCGTCTGTCCGTCTGTCACCAGGCTGTATCTCATGAACCGTGAAATTTTCACAGATGATGTATGTATGATGTATTTCTGTTGCCGCTATAACAACAAATACTAAAAACAGAATAATATAAATATTTAAATGGGGCTCCCATACAACAAACGTGATTTTTTTGCTGTTTTTTTCTGTAATGGCACGGAACCTTTCGTGCGCGAGTCCGACTCGCGCTTGGCCGGTTTTATTATTTAATAGTTATGCTTATATTATTTAAAGATCCATAACTTATTATTGACACCCCTGATGCCAACGTAATGACGGAGGCGAGATCTTTCTAGCAAACCTATACTGTAAAGATTGTCAGATAACATTCTTGAGAGATCACCCAGAATTAGTAGGGTGGCAATAGGGTTGTTTCCACATGTTGAAGTTTATAACTAAATCTAGTTAGGTAGAAAATGTATCACAATAAATTGGAAACTTAAAAAAAATATGGGAATAATAAATAACACTTGTTTAAAAAAAACTACCAAATAGGAAAAAAATGTGGTACCATTCGATTCCTAACATTTTATTAAAAAATATATTGTACAGCAACAATATATAGGTACATAAACGCAATATTTTACCGACAAAATCGCAATTTCCTTGTTTTCCATGGCTCTAATCAATAGCGACGTTACATGCTGACATCACGATGTAATGCCAATTTGTTAGAAGCGTTTCGTCAGTACCTAGTGCGGGTGCCAGACTTTGACCATCATTTGTGACTTTTGTATTGCTTTAAGACAATGGGTCCCATACAGACATTTGATCCTCAAAACAAACCTGATCGACTGATACCATTCATATAAATTAAATACGCAGCGTATTCATATTAAATGTATGAAACCGATATGCGTCACGACACAACACAACACGAGACTAGACAAATTTGAATACAGCACGAGCAAGAGCAGTGTCAGAGGGCCTACCGCGAAATTCGCAAATTGCGAGGCTCTTTCTCTTTTACTCCAATGAAGGCGTAATTAGAGTACGAGAAAGATGTCCGCTACTTGCGAACTTCGATTTTCGCGGTTATTGTCTGGCACGCTCAATGTCTAGATATTAAACGGACCTTAACTTGCGTCGGGATGATGCGGAACCAACTCATCAGGCACTTTCACTATCGCGGTCACCGGTCACAGTTAACAATGTTTAGTATGTTCTGAAGCACTACACACACACACACACACACCGTAGACTGGTGCACAACTTTGCACAGACTTGATCAATCATGAGACTTTAGTTATAGACTAACCCAGTTATTCATAAAACTTTACGGGCCTGATTTAGTTAAATTATGTTTTATCCAGGTTTTATCCCTTTCTTACAAATACATAAGTCAAAATGACAGATCTTTATCTGGCATTTCACAAACGATTCATAGATAATTCAGGCCAGTAACGCGTTTATGAATAACGCCATATTTCTTACTAGCTTTTGCCCGCGACTTCGTCTGCGTGTAATTAGTAATTTGGGCACCTTAATTCTTAAACAAATCTGCTTTTTAATCCATCCTTTTTCACCCCCAAATTGGTCCATACTATACATTTCCACCCCATTTTTTACACCCTTAAGGGATGATTTCGGGGATAAAAGTTATTCTATATCCTTTCCCACAGCTCAAACTATCCCCATACCAAGTTTCATCTAAATCGGTTCAGCGGTTATTGATTCCCCATACAAATTTCCACCCCCCTGAGGGGTGAGTTCTGGGATAAAAAGTATCCTATGTCCTTCCCCGGGACTCAAACTATCTGTATACCAAATTTCAACTAAATCGGTGCAGCGGTTTAAGCGTGAAGAGGTAACACACAGACAGACAGACAGACTTTCGCATTTATAATATTATAGTATGGATATATGGAATATATGGAATATGGAAGTATGGATTAGTATGGATTGCATACCTACCGACCTTCTACCGACCGATAGGTACTTATATATATGTGACGTTTTCAACCAAAAGGTACCACATTGTCGCTTGTTGATAAGGTTGATTTCTAGTTAAGAAGCTATATGGAAATAGCGCCTTACTGACAAGCGACAATAAGTACCCTTTTGGTTGAAAATGGCACATACATATATAGTTGGTCGAACCAAATTGGCAGTAAATAGGAACAAAAAAAAGCTATACATCCTTTTCTTTTGGGTGCTAGCACTAGTGTAAGACAAAGATAGTATGATTCTCTTTGTTTGAAATGAGATAGTCCTTTGACAAACTATACTTACCTAGATACAGTCGAGTTCATAAATATGTATACATTTGTTCACCTTAATCCATTGCAATAAGGTGAAAAAATGTATACATGTTTATGAACTTGAGTTACAAGTTACATGTAAAATAGGCAAGGAAGATGATGTCAGTAATGGGTGGTTATTGTTTATTATTATTACTTATTAGGGCACTTATTTCGGCTGCTAAGGGCCGGTACAGGCGGACTGCAACCCGACTGCAATTTATATGGGAACCGCACGCTGACTGCACGCCGACTGCACAGCTTACATACAAATTGCAGTCGGGTTGACGTCCGTCTGTATCGGCTCTAAGATGCTGGTCATATTAATAAAATGCATCCTTAAATCATATCTTTTAATATCAATGAAAACATGTTTTTTTAAGTTTAACATTTAAAAGTGTTCTGTAACATTAACCCTTACACAAATATAAATCTTCAAGTCGGTGGTGTATTACAAAAACTTTTGGGTGAAACGCAGAATATTTATTTTGCATTGTATCAAATCCGGTAAAATTTCTCACTTTCATAACCACAGATATAAATATACCATAGATGACGCAAATGCATCTACTTCGCGTGTCCGAACCCCGACCAAGCGTCGAGGTTGACCGTCGCTCTTGACAGTGCACGCGCGTCAGTTGTTACGTCCGTGAAAACTTAAAAAATGCCTCGTTGCGTGATAACTGCAACAGCCCAAAAATTGCGACCACCCAAAGACAAGGACATATTTCCTATCACAGGTAAGTAATTTTAAAATTATATATTATGCGTAAATTTTGTATGAAAAAGTCGGCACGCTTGGTTTCAATACAAATCGTGATATGTGCCTCATCTAGCGTATATATTAAATCTGTGTTCATAACCCTGGTTCCGGGGTTTAATTAATAGTTGTCATAGAGTACATTCTGCATTTAACCTATTTATAAAATCTAGTATCACAATATTTTCTCTTAGCGCCACCCAAAGAGTAGTATAATATGCGCCACCCCTCACTAGCGTCTCCCGAACATATGCGTCTACTACTCTATGGCTGTTGCTCGACGCAACGTTGGCGCAACTGCGAACCGACGCCATTTTCCATGGCGATGAGTAAACACCGACGCTTAAAAGACGCCAGTGTGAAGTGGCCTTTAATGGTGTAAATGGCCTACACCATTATTTTGCTAATCCAAAAGTCTAATTTGTACAAATAACTCTATATTTACTTTAAGTTTATTTATACCTAGTTTGTATTATTATTTTTAAGCCTATTTGTATATTCATAGCTTTGTTCTTATTATGTTCTAATAAAAGTCTAATTTAATTACTTAAACGATGTCGTGGTAAGTGACAAATATTTATCGAAAGTCTATAAAACACAGTACCTAGTCAATCCCTCTTGATATTTGATTTCTGCTATGAGAATTCCGCTCCTTGCTGATTACGAACTATGGATTGACGACATGTTTCAACTGATACCTATTGTTAATTTAAAAATTTGTACGTAATCTGTAAATAATTAAAAATTCTTTCACAACAAACTTATCAGCTTAAACGCTCATTATGGACGTTAATAATAGTTATGCAACAGTAACAAAAATATAGTTGGTCAAACCAAATTGGCAATAAATAAGAACAAAAAAAACTATACTCATCCTTTTCTTTCGGGTGCTAGTACTAGTGTTAGATAAAGATAGTATGATTGTTCTCTGTCTATGTTTGAAATAAGACAGTCCTTTGACAAACTATACCTATAATTTTAGAATACTTAAATTAGAATCATACTTAAGTGTCAAAACTGAAATTGAATTTTACGTACTGTCCGCGCCCCAATTCCGTGCATTCGGAGGTCGAGGAAGTGGGGGGGGGGGTGCGCCGCGCCCGTACGTACAAAATGACACCACTCGGTCATAACGCCATGACGCCCAACATTTCTAACATCCCTCAGCCGTGCACGGAATTCGCGCGCGGACATTATATGTATGTAGGTCTGTGTTGCTCTGTGGTCTATGACCGATTATTCGGTCTTTGGCGTTGAACCTACGGTGCGTATATATCGGTCATTGGCGTCCAAAAGGTTAACTGAAATAGATGTCCATATATTAAAGAAAAGGTGAGGATGTTATTTTTTTTAACACTTCTGATAAAACTAAGTAGCCGATATTTGGCATGATAACGTTTGCTAGCTTTAACCCTTAAATGCATGTTTTTTTTTTTGGTTGGACTTATTTATAAGGACTGTAACTTAAGCTTTTTTCTGTTGAATCTGAGCTGTCCAATGCTTTGTATACATTTGGCAACAATATGCATTTAAGGGTTAAATTCAATGGTAAAGCCTGACCAGAAATATATGATCATTGTCAAGAGGGCGCTGTTATTCTCAATGTATATGGTGACAGTTCAGTATAGTATGAAAAAATTAGTTACAGTGAAATTCCGCAACATGGCGCGTGATCATATATTCCTGGTCAGGCTTTATGTTATACAGGTTTCTGTAGGTTATTGAGGTAGCTGCCATACGCGTCAAGTCCCCGACAACATAGAACTTATTGTGTAATGCACCTTAGACGGGATCCCGTTGTTTGACATAATTATTGAAAGTCATAATGTAATGATTGTCAGATTATCGTTAGTCATAATTTTGAAACCGTTAACATTTCAGGATTTTCGTCAGGTTATCCTATAGATAGGTGTCATAGGTGAAGGTAGGTTAGGTTTGTTTTATAGCAATTCTGAAAATTTTAATAACAAAACTTCCGTGAGACAGACATATTAAATATATTAATAACGCAGAGAAGCTGCGCCGGTCCGTCACCGTCGACGCAAGCTCCTGATGACGCTCCTCGGTACGGAGTGAAACATGTCGAGCGTTTTCGACTTAAAACACGTGAGTGACCCGTTATTAATATATTTAACAATTCTGAAAAGTTACGCGCTTCTGAGAAAAACTAAATTATGACTAACGAAAATTTAGACAAACATTATGACTTAAAACTTTATGAGAAACAATAGAGACCCCCTTAGACATATCAAAACCACTGTATTAACTAACTAACTGTAGAAAAACTAACTCTTCTCATTTTTCTTAGCACATCTTCGTTCTGGCCTTCTAATTCTTTTTGGTTCAGGCGAACGTTCCTTATCTTCTATTACTTTTACTTGTGGTTTAAAAAACTCATCCATCTTCTTCTGCCCCTTCGCAATCTTCTTTATCGGCCCGTTATTTGGTTCAGGTGTTTTTAAAATTGCCTGTGTCTTTTGAGATTGTAAAATTGGGAAACGGAGTCTCATAGGTGTGACCAGTTTCATCGGTATTTGTACTTTTACCTCCGTTTTTGTGGGTGTGGCTTCTAGGGATTCGTCTACTGAGTTCTGAGATAAGTTCAGTCCGGCATCTAGTGGGTTTTCATCTGGATCGCTTATGAATCGTTTGCGGAATATTAGTTGAAGTTTTGATACGTTTGTTAATACCTGTAATAGAAAAGTTTATTTTATGGCTCATTATATGGGTCATTTTCAATTAAAAGGGTACTTATTGTCGCTTGTCAGTAAGGCGCTATTTCCATATAGCTTCAATTAGAAATCAACCTTATCGACAACCGACAATGTGGTACCTTTTGGTTGAAAACGTCACATATAGTTTGAAAAGAAATGGAAACATTTTTTTTTATTAAGCTTAGAATAAATTTAAAAGATGAAAAATTACTGCCTTGGGTGAGACTTGAACTCACGGCCTCTGGATCGATACTCCAGCGCTCTGCCAACTGAGCCACCAAGACCTCATCCATAGTCAGCAAATCTTCCCACTATATGGGTCTAGGGGACCCTAGCGACATCTACCGTAAGAGTGTTACACTACTTAAACGGCCACCGGAGTTCCAAGTCATATTGGAAATTCACCAGTTACGATGTGCTACCCATTCTAAAGTAATCATTTTAATTAATCATTAATTAATCTCATTTTGCTGACTATGGATGAGGTCTTGGTGGCTCAGTTGGCAGAGCGCTGGAGTATCGATCCAGAGGCCGTGAGTTCAAGTCTCACCCAAGGCAGTAATTTTTCCACTTTTAAATTTATTCTAAGCTTAATAGCATCGATCGCAGACGTTTCTGCTTGTTAATAATTAATTTAGAATGGGTAGCACATCGTAACTGGTGAATTTCCAATATGACTTGGAACTCCGGTGGCCGTTTAAGAAGTGTAACACTCTTACGGTAGATGTCGCTAGGGTCCCCTAGACCCATATAGTGGGAAGATTTGCTGACTATGGATGAGGTCTTGGTGGCTCAGTTGGCAGAGCGCTGGAGTATCGATCCAGAGGCCGTGAGTTCAAGTCTCACCCAAGGCAGTAATTTTTCCACTTTTAAATTTATTCTAAGCTTAATAGATAATAGCATCGATCGCGGACGTTTCTGCTTGTTAATTTTTTTTTTTATGTTCACGTCTCACTTTATTTGTCTTAATTTTTCAAAAACATTACCAATTTATGCACAACGTAAGTTGTTCCTAGTTGTTCTGGGTAAGTACAGTCAACGTCAAAAGTAACGGATCAAACTACGCGTCAAAATTATTCTCTACATACTACTATTATCTAATAACAAAAAGAGATACAGTCTGACAAAAAAGAGTAGAAATGTATGTACGTTACTACAAAGGCCGGTAGTTAAGAATAAGTTTTTTTCTTTCTGGATCTGAATGACAGTATTTGGACAGTATCAAGAAATTAAAAAAAGTCAAACAAAGGGGTTATGTCCTTTATGGTCAATATACAATGAATTGTGTAGAAATATTTTCCATAAAGTCAATATCCAGGAATGAAAATGTCGACCATGCCAGGCGTGGCTCACTCCGCGGTTTCATCGCGTCGCTACAAGTACATGCGGCCCACACCAATTTTGGTGTCTAACCATAGTAGTTGCCGCGCACCGCTACGGAACGGCCTGCTCGCGCTTGCGCCACCTAGCGGTCATATCTGTCGTAATAGACGCGTTTTGCTAGAGAGTGAAACTTCTGTACCTAGTACTATTATTTATTCTGTGACTATGCAAGCTTGTATGGAGAAACGCAATTATTGACAGAGCGATCGCGAAGCGTCTCTGTTTCCTGTATTAGCTTGGGTAAAACTGCTTTCGTATGTCTGTCCGGCTATTCTTTTCTACGGTTCGCATTTCTCAATCGACTCTCGCGTGTTCAACAAGTTCAATAATTTTATGATTAGAGTTTTGAATGATTCACGGTTAGTTTCACTAGACTTATATTGACCGGGATATAGACCGTCTTCCTTCGCGTCATCTGCGAGTTCTTCGTCCCAACCAACCCCTAATTGCCATAATTTCTGCAGGAATGTTTTAGTGATGACTACCACAGGCGCCAGCCAACCCATCGGATCAAATAATGAAGCTATATCAGCTAAAACATTCCTCTTCATGACAGGTTGTTTAGGTAAGTCTTTCAAATTATGCGTTATTTGTAATTTGTCTTCTTTAGTGTTCCAAATTATACCCAAAGTTTTAACACTGTCTTTTCCATCTACTGCTCTTTGGGCCTTTGGTGATCGTTTGACAGGTTCAATCTCTTGCATGAATGTTTCACTATTTGAACTCCACTTTTGTAGTTCAAACCCACCTTTTTTGAGAATTGCTGTGATTTCTTTTTGATTTCTTCTGTTTCATGCCCCGACAGGACGTCGTCGTCGTTGTTTCTTACAACAGCATGATGATGTAGTTACACGTAATTCTCGGTTAGTTCTTTATCATCTACTTTCTTCATGTGTTGCAGATTACAAATAATACAAAAGGTAATCACGGTCTATATCCCGGTCAATATAAGTCTAATAATTATATGTACCTAATTTTTAGGGAAAATTACATACATAGTGTTCATTATTAGTATTGCCACAGAATAAATAATAGTACTAGGTACAGAAAGTTCACTCTGTAACAAAACGCGTCTATTACGAGAGATATAAGCGTCCAAGCAAGCGTTCGTTCCGTAGCGGTGCGCGGAAACTACTACTGCTAGACACCAAAATTGGTGTGGGCCGCATGTACTTGTAGCGACGCGACGAAATCGCGGAGTGAGCCACGCCTGGTATTACACGGATTTTACCTGTTGCCTATTAATGTCAAAGGCAGAAGCTCGAGGCAGGGGTTGCCCGATCGCCGCCAGCAACGCCGCTCCTCCTTCTTTCTCTATTTTACATTCAGTATTGGTCTTTTGTGTACTATCCATGTCATTCGTACTTTCTGCCTTAGGAAGTATGTTTTCTTTGTCTGATTCTTCTGAAAAAACACATCATTGTCATGTATTTAATCAGAGAACATATTATAATATAAAATTGTAAATTGTAGGCTTTAGTACACATCCATTTTTTACCTATTTTAATTCAAAGTTTAGTGACAATTTCTTATATTATAAGCGAAATAGGTAAAAAATGGATATATTGATTTAAACTACGTGTTAGTACACTTTCACTCATAATTTTAACGTTGTTTGTAGGCAAAGTGACAACCCTAGCTTACAACTCTTACAAGTGAATAATGAAGATCAAGTGCGGGTAGTTCGCAAAACCCGCGCAGCAAGATGTTGGTACAATTCCTCGCCAGTCTGCCCGTGACCACGGACGTAACGTCACGTTCGAAACGTCAGGCCATAAATAAACGTAAGTTTAAGGCGATTAACTTACACGGGAAGTAAAAATGGATATAAATGTACTGAAGCCTACAATTTAAAGTTCCTTGTTTATTTTTTGGTTGACTTGATTTTGCAGATTGTTTTGCACGTAACAAGAATGGTGAAAATATGAGTACATGTTACAATCCCTGTATTTCCATAAACTACGTCCGGACCCGGGTATGCTTAAACTATGTCCAAAAGAGAGGTATGGGCACTGCGAATGACATCTCGCTTTGTGTGTTAGGGCACAGCACAGCGGATGTCATTCCAGATCTAGAGCAGAGCCCAACTGGGGAGGTACCTCCACCTTACAGAAAACCGCAGCCAAATAACACTAGACCCTACTAATAGTGTTGTGTTCCTGCCGGTAAGGTTGCCAGAGCTCGAGGGAGAGGAGTGTTAGGGTCGGCAACGCGCATGTTACTCCTCTGGAGTTGCAGGCGTACATAGGCTACGGAGACTGCTTAATCAGGCGGGCCGTATGCTTGTTTGCCACCGACGTAGTATAAAAAAAGATTTTTTTTACAAGAATTGCATGAATGAACTTAAATTATACAAATGATAAACAAAATAACCAAAAACAAACTACATTATCACGAATATAAATGACACTTTAGAAATTGGATAACATAATTAGATACATCACACAATAAACATCACACAAATAGGTTTACCTGATATAACGCCGCTCACGTCTTCAGTGTCCATTTTGATTATCGCATCTTCATTTTCAGTATCCACCATGGCTTCTTTCATGTCCCCCGTTTCCTTTATGTCCCCCTTTTCCCTTTCGTCCCGCGTGTCCCCCGCAGAGGCAAGCGCGCGTCCAACACAACGCAGCAATGTGAGTTGCAAACGAGTTGGTAGCTTTCTCCAGGCAGTTCGAACCAATCTAATAGATTCGGCAGATAAAGGGGAAGGTGGGTCAGAATCGGAGGGCGATGTTTCCTGCAATAATAATAATAAATAACAGTTTTATAACCTGTATGATTAAATTAACCTTCTAACCCATTTTTAGGGTTCCGTACCCAAAGGGTAAAAACGGGACCCTATTACTAAGACTCCGCTGTCCGTCTGTCCGTCTATCTGTCACCAGGATGTATCTCATGAACCGTGATAGCTAGACTGTTGAAATTTTCACAGATCACAAAAGTACGGAACCCTTCGTGGGCGAGTCCGACTCGCACTTGTCCGGTTTTTTTATGGCATCATCTTCCTCGTGTTATCCCGGCATTTTGCCACGGTTCATGGGAGCCTGGGGTCCTCTTGACAACTAATCCTAAGAATTGACGTTGGCACTAGTTTTTACGAAAGCGACTGCCATCTGACCTTCCAACCCAGAGGGGGGACTAGGCCTTGTTAGGATTAGTCCGGTTTCCTCGGTGGTGGTGAAAGATTATCGTAGATACAATAATCTTTTTAGGTTTCTGTACCCAAAGAGTGAAAACGGGACCCTATAAGACTCCGCTGTCCATCTGTCTGTCACCAGGCTATATCTCATGAACCATGATGATGTTTTTTTTTGTTACCGCTATAACAACAAATACTAACTTCTAAAAACAAAAAAAAAAAAAATGATTTTGAATACAATAAAACATATACCTAAAAATCTATATATATTTCGAAGATCTCGGAAACGGCTCTAACGATTTTGACAAAATTTGCTATGTAGGGGTTTTCGGGGGCGAAAAATCGATCTATCTAGGTCTTATGTCTGGGGAAACGCGCATTTTTGAGTTTTTATATGTTTTCCGAGCAAAGCTCGGTCTCCCAGATATTAGACCAATAAAACGACATCATGAAATCAAAAAAATATGTATGTACCTTTTGCGCTAAAACCCTTGCCATGGCGTGAGCGAGCAGGATGGATGCTAGTTCATCTGCTCCGCGTCTAGTTCCAGTCCGTACTGCGTCGTGAGCTGCCAATAGTTGATCCGCGTCTATATCAAGGCAAAAAATCTACATTAACCAGTGGCGGATTTACCCTAAGGCCCAGTGCCCGGGCCTAGGGTGGTGAGATATTAGGTTTGGCAAATTGTGACAAAAAATTCGCTGATGATAACAAGAAATAACTCAAAATGAAGTCAATAGCCTGGGGCCAGGGGTGAGAAACTCCTCGCTTCGGTCAAACTCGGCTTCGTTCGGCTAAGCATTGCTCCGAGCAATTATTAGGGTTGGCACAACTTGACGGCCCTTTGCGTGCACAATCACAGATAAGATTATGAATATAAACCACAAATTTGGACTTATTGCAATCCTCAATCATCATCATCTTCCTCGCGTTGTTCCGGCATTTTGCCACGGCTCATGGGAGCCTGGGGTCCGCTTTGCAACTAATCCCAAGAATTGGCGTAGGCACTAGTTTTTAGTAATCCTCAATGTCTAAACAATATATCTATCTACATAAAACTGATATTTTGCAAGTGGCAAATTAAAAATGAAATATATTATTTGCTAATCCGCCAAGTGGACGAAAACTAGAGCACGTATGACGTAATTAGAGTTTTGAATGATTCACGGTTAGTTTCACTAGACTTATATTGACTGGTATATAGACCGTGATTACCTTTTGTATTAACTAGAGCATGGACGGAAACTAGCACTATGACCCTAGTACGGTTATCAAAGATAGATATAACTCCGTAATAGATGGATACAGTCTAAGGAAAAAACGTGCCTCGAAATTTGATTCTCAATCAGATGGCGCCACTACCTTTGGCCTACTCTCGTATAGTTAACGGTTTCGTTTAACGCATATCAGTGAAAGAACAAAAATAATCAATGCAAATATTGCAAATAAAAAAACATTTATCCATATATAAATATTTTTTTTAATATTTTTATTTTTAGTTTCAATCGTGTGTCGATAGATGGCAGTGAATTTACTGTGGCTACAAAATACATGATCAAACGAACTTCAAAGTGAAGTTCGATCAGTATTATATGAGTAAGCTTCATTCGAAGATATAAAAACCAGGTAGTCCTTTAACCTACTAGGCAACTCATCGCATGTTTAAAGTGGGTAGCAAAAACTTTAACTCAAACAGGTCTATCCCTACTTTTCCCCCTAGTCTTCATGGGGCGCGCGGCTTGCCGCCATTGCTCATTATTTTTAGAGACTTTACTTTCTAAAGCAAAACTTTCTTTCCGGGTATAGGGGAGGGAGGGTAGTTATATCTTCGAATGAAGCTTACTCATATAATACTGATCGAACTTCACTTTGAAGTTCGTTTGATCATGTATTATATTTCTCAAGCTTCATTCTTCAGATATAAAAACCAGGTAGATGTTAAGAGTTGAAAGTTTTGCTGCATTCTTTCCCATTATCAATATTATCATAGCATATTTATTTCTGAAAACATATTTGTATGAATAATTATCTACCATGTACATATGTGTATGTTATACACAAGTTTACTGTTCCAATTGAGTTATAAGGCATTGTTAAGAAGCACGGGAAAGTTTAGCAATGCAGGTTCAAAAAGGTATACATATATTAGGTATAGCCAGGTTGTATATATATATATATATATACTTTTACGTATTAGGATATTTAAACAAAATCTAATTTGTTCTTCATAAAACCTAGTTGACTAAGATTCCATACAATTAGTGGTCAACTTTGCATTAAGTTTAATTCGATTTGAAAAAGTTTAATACGAGTAAACTCATAAGACATATGTCCTTTTGTGAAATGTATTAAAATTCACTGGCAGTGCTTGTCCGCGATACGGAATTTTTGAACGCTTAGAACAGTACACTATTGATGACAAGATTCAGGCTCGTCTAAGTGTAATTATCTACGAAGATAAGAAGTAATTTAGGCTAACGATACAACCCAGCGTTACCTCCAGACAGGGTGGGAACGCTGTGGCTGTGATGTCTTTCCCCGCGTCTTGACGCTTATGACGCGTAGGCCGTGTGATGTCTGTCTCACGCCGACTCATCCTGTTTACGATGATCTCTGAGCAGACGACGACAATGAGAAAATTCAGTTATTAGGCACGTGCACGCGCAAATCGGGTTACAGCAGCTCCTGATCAACGAATAGTGACCCGGCGTGCAATGGACAAAGACTCACGCGGCCTAGCGCGTTTTCGAGAGCTTCAACTTAACAAAAAAACATGTATTTGCTCGAAACATGTCTAACGTCGTTTATATTTTGATTTTTATCAAATTAAAAAATCCACCACGTTCCTGAAATCTAAAAAATATATGAACGTGCATAAATTATGCTTTCTGTTCAGTTATTAAGCATAAAGCATGTCATATGTGTGGCATCACCAAAGGTATTCTAAACAAAAATAATTTATAAGACTAGCAGTCTACTCAGCTTTCGAAGTAATCTTTCAAATAAGATTGTAATTTACTCAAACTCAAATGTTTATTATTGCGCTCATATTACATATAATGAATGGTCCAAGGTCCATTAATGGTAACAGAATATTTATTTATCATTTAATTATATGTACGTACCTAATGTACATATATTCGAGCTATTAAAATGCATAATAATATCCAGTTAAACCTGAGTAGGTAAAATCAGCGTTTAACAAACATCATTAGGAATTAATTTAGCATATATTTATAAATAGCTGCATGTGACGAGTACCTTTAAATAGAATATATAAATGATATGAACCTTTTTTATTTTATTTAAATTACTATTATTGACCGCAAGGCGCGATTGACCATATTTTCACAAATAATGGTGTAGCGGCTTCTATTCTCGCAACGCGAACAGGACAAGCACAGCAATCAACCACGCAATCAATGAAATGAAATGAATATCAATCCACAGAAATTCAGATATTAAGCATCAAATCTAAAAACGTATGCCCTCCATTCAAGTTTTCGCTCTGCAAGGAACGAAAGACTGTGCGACGTAATGTTGTATATTTTTAAAATGTAAACATTAAAGCCGGAAAAATAATAAAAATTGCCTTTGCTGTATTGCTACTATGGTTGTATTGTTGAGTTCAGAAAACAAATATTATATTAAGTGGATTCATCTTAATATTTTAATCCATGACTTATGTCATGAATGTGCTATATTAATGACATAGCGGTATTGCAAGTGGTGGGTCCCCACCAACTACAGTTACTAAACTTATAATATCAAGGCACATATATTTTAAACTTGGCAAAAACGTATTGCATGGTAACATCGTATTGATGATAGCTGAAAGAGTATCGCGACCGACACATGAGAGTTGAACCATAGGTGCATTAGTCATTTATTGATTTTTTACGGTTTCTATTAGCTTCTTAATTATGTATTTATATTTTTATGTGCATAATCTGAGGGTGATCAATACAATGCAATACAATCATTTATTAATAAAATTAAAATCCTTTAAAAGATAATCGGAAGGTAATCGTTTTGTAGTTTTGATACAGGTTAATAGGTATTTACCTAGTTACCCTCGCAAGAATAAAGAATGAGCAATGGCGGCAAGCCGCGCGCCCCATGAAGACTAGGGGGAAAAGTAGGGATAGACCTGTTTGAGTTAAAGTTTTTGCTACCCACTTTAAACATGCGATGAGTTGCCTAGTAGGTTAAAGGACTACCTGGTTTTTATATCTGAAGAATGAAGCTTGAGAAATATAATTTACTATGACAGTACCGCTCTATCCTATTATATCCTCTTTGCGGTTATGGAAGCCGGGTCACCTTGTATAGCCGCACTAGCAGCCGTCGCCAGCGCCCGCACGCGCGCGTCCCCGGCGCGGTCCAAGACAGCGTGTAACGCGCGGCGCGCCCGCAGCGCGCGCGCCGTGCTGAGCGACACGCACAGCAGCCAGGCCGCTGCTCCGGGGATGTCCGCCGTGCGACCTGATATTAGGGCTGAAGAGATGCCTTGCAGGATCTGAAGATGTTTTTGGAAAATTATAAATATAGCTTATTGGCTTATTCCACATTAAGGAGCATTCCATCGTTACGTGAGGGATATTCGGACCCATTTTTAGGGTTCCGTACCCAAATGGTAAAAACGGAACCCTATTACTAAGACTCCGCTGTCCGTTTGTCTGTCTGTCCGTCTATCTGTCTGTCTGTCACCAGGCTGTATCTCATGAACCGTGACTAGCTAGACACTTGAAATTTTCACACATGATGTATTTCTGTTGCTGCTATAACAACAAATACTAAAAAGTATGGAACCCTCGGCGCGCGAGTCCGACTCGCACTTGGCCGGTTTTTTCGACTTTCCGAGCCTGATTCTTTTTGCTGCTTTTTTTGCTTGTTTTTTGAATAAACTGTTTAATTTACGTACTTCGTCGTTCGTATTACGTACTACGTAAAGTAATTCGGAATTAAAGCAAATATTTCGTAAACGATTCACATGCAAAATACGCCAATACCTTGTCCTATACGTAGACATTGCATAAATAAATAATTTTGTTATAAAAAAAACTAGATGAAAAACTAACCGTTTTCATGGAATGCTCCTTAATGAAATAATGTAAATTAATCAGCCAACCAAAGTAATTAATCCATAGATAAATGCACTTTTCTGTGGATAAATGTTATGCCTCATCAGCTAAATGATGGAGTCACATACATAAATTTAAAACACCAAGGTTGGCTCTCGGCCAGCAAATTTTGAGCGCCACAATTTTGAGGGAGTTAAAATGATTAATGAAGAATTGACTCACATGTTCAGTAACACCATCTACCGCCTCCGGTTTCTCCTTCATCATCTTTATATAATTATCAAGAAACTCCTTGTCCTCCGGAAAATGTTCCCTCATAGACGTCAGTAGCGTTAGGCGTTCTGCGCACATTCCCCGGGTGTCGGGCGGGGTTTCTGCTACTTGCAGTGCTGATACTGCTGCTGATAATGCGGCCTGTGAAATACGAAATAAATAACTCTATGAGGACCAGACGCTGTGACATTTTTGTGAGTTGTCATGAGATGGAGAGAAAATAATTTTTAAGGAAATTAATTGGAGCCAAAAATAAGTTTTTGGCAATAATTTTATTTTTGGGTTGGCCTAAAGCAAAGGGGGTGCAAAAAAAAGACTTAGAATTTTTTTAGTGGGTACAATAACATGTCTGTTCTGGCGTGATCATCGCGGTCAACCTAACACACTCCTCCTCGCTTCGCTCGTCGTCGCACCTATCTTGTCTCTGTTACTTAAATTTACTGTTCCAAATGATTGATTTTAATTTGTCAAGTAGTGGTTTCAACTTGCGGGTCAAATATCTCGGCCATTTTTGATTTTAGAGAAAAGTTTTTCCTACTGTGCTTATTTTAGCGTATTCTCTACGATAACACAATAAAAAATAGGTGTCATAATAACATCACTCCGATGAAAAATTTTCTAAGTGTCGGCACCCCCTTTACTTTAGTCCAACCGCTTATTGAGAGTGAGAGGCAATGACATGACAAATACTGAGTAAAAAGCATCATACCTCGCCCTCCTCACTGGCCGAGCTCTGGCTAGTACTTCTAGAAAGGCAGAGCAGAAGTGGATCATTGTTTTCATGTAAATCTTGCAACGCGCGCTCCGCCGCGTCCTCACGAGCTCGCAACGACGCCAGCTGCGAAGCTGGTGGCATCTCCAACTCACTCTACACAGGAGAAACTTTGGGTCAACTTTTGATTTGTAAAAAAATGTAAGATAAAAATGTTAAATGTTAATACCTTTCCACCCGTCGACTGGCTTAGAGACACGCACGGCAAATCGTCGTCTAAATCATCGTCTTCGTGGCTGCTCATAGTTGGTGAAATTGTGACCGTATTAACATAACATGTAACTGAATTGTTTATAAAACAAATAAATTATTCTTTCAGGAATTTCGTTTGACATTAATCGCCCGCTGTTTAAAATGTCAATGTGACATTAAAGTGGAAATGGAAACTGAAAAAAAAGCGTTTAGTTCGCAATATAACACACAGTTATAGTTGGTTAAACCAATCTGTCAGTAAATAAGAACAAAAAAACTATACTCATCCTTTTCTTTTGGGTGCTAGTATTAGTGTAAGACAAAGATAGCATGATTCTCGCTGTCTATGTTTGAAATGAGACAGTCCTTTGACAAGCTATATATTAAATGGATTATTCAGAAAAAAATGGAGCACTTACAACAAGCAAATTATTAAAATTAATAAGGAATTCAATGAAATTTTACAGTTATGAAAAAGGTAAACATTAAATATTACAAACCGGGACGTAAATTACATAAAAAAAATTAACAAATTGAACAAAACGCTTTTTTGGCGTCTATTCATACAACGGTTAACAGTTCATTTTACGTGGCTTTATTTTAAATATTTTAAATTTTATATTTAAATTAACTAGTTTTTCTATGAATAACCAGTCTAACAAGTATTCAATATTTTTTTAAATAATAACCTACTTTTTGCTACCAATTGCAAGAGGTCATTTTTTTTTAACAAACGCAAAAAAATGCGAAATGGATTACTAAAACGTGAAAATAACTTTTGCTCAATTGTCAAATGGCTCCTTTGTGTTGTGATTGATTGATTTTTATATTTGTTTTGATCTCGAATCATTTCGCACTTTTTATCATCGTATCGGAAAGAATAGTCATACCTAGTCATGTGGGACGAGGAGACGGAGACGGAATGTGTCAGCGACATAGTGAGGCTTACGGCTTGGAAAGCTTCGGATACGTACGGGGTCCTTTACAATGATCTTATGCAGGAGGTGAAACATTCTGCGCCGGGCGCTAGGCTCTCGGCACGTCTTAGAACAGCACTTGAAAGGTAACTCCCGTCCATAACATTAATTTAATTTGCCATACCTACTACCTACCTGATACTAACTATGCATCAATATGGTATACTTTATTTCTGTCATGAGCAAGGAATGTAAAAGATTCATATCCTGTAAAATTGTGGGTATTTTTAAGTAATAGGTATTTTTATTGATGGTATTTTCTTATTGTATTGTATTGTCCTGTGAAAGTATACTCTACAAAAACTATTGCATATAATTTGTAATAAGTAACTATGAATAAAATCTATGCTTGGAAAATCCATCATACATAAAATAAGAATATGATATGGAACTTATTTTATTTTTATAAAAACTCATCTGACCTTAGGTATGTAATGCAAATAGGGTTTACCAGATGACAGAAATTTTCCTGACATGTCAGAAACTTTTGCCGTTTGTGAGGGATGCGGCCGGATTACGAAAATGTCAGGAATTTTTATGACTATACTTTTTTATAAGTTACTTACATTAAACCCAAACAAATTTAAATAATGTAAAAAAATTACAAATGAGATAACTTAATCAATATAATTGGTTAATATTTTATCGTGTATATATAATAACCGATTTTGCATGTACAACCAGCCTTAAAGTTTATAGTCTATGATTGTTCATTATTTTTAGTATGTGGGTATTTTTGCACTTTGTAATTTTTCCTCAGTCACCTGTTGACCACGAATGCTGTAAAGGGTTCGAAACGTCGGGATGTATTATAAATTCAATATACGCGATATAATCCGTTTTCATAGTTTTATTTCATGGTTAATATTAATTAACATATCTTTGTATACATAGTTTTTTTTATTGTCTATTGCTTACAGTCAATAGACTAATAAGAGGGCTCCAAAAGAGCTTAAAAAGAATAGTAAATGGAAAAGACCAACTCGTTATATTTATGCTAAACGTAAAAACAGTTAGTCTACATTGTGAATAATAATCTTTGAAGAAACCAATAAATTAAAAGGTATAAAAAAGATCATCTCAATCTGAATTAGGTACGTGAGTCACTAATCATCCACATGTGTGATCACAAACAATACGTCCCTTTTAGAAGAGTCCCTTAAGAGGATAGTGGACACTTGCTTCTCCATACAAACATTTTCCCTTTTTTCCTTCTATTGACTTTTTTTTCTGTGTGACAGCAAAGAACCAAATTAAGTTTTTTCTCCTGTTAGTGGGGTAGAATAGAATGTGACAGGAAACAAAAACAAAAGGTTGTTTATATTGTAATTTATCATTATGAAATAAATAAACTAAACTAAACTATTATATCGCAATATTATCATCGAAATTCAGGACAGCACATGTGCTTACGTACCCAGACTGGTTTTGTTGGGAGTACCCTCATATTTCAATACACTACATGCCTTCCCCTCGAGATAGTTCACTAAAACTAACTTTCACTAATTACTGATAGTTCACTAACACTAAGTTTCACTGTTCATTGGTAACCAAATTAAGTTTTTTCTCCTGTTAGTGGGGTAGAATAGAATGTGACAAGAAACAAAAACGAAAGGTTGTTTTTCAAAAATGACTTTTTCACATCACCAATTCGAAAAAGGGCTTTTTCTCCCCTGCTAGAAGGGATCAAAGTAACACTTTATTTTTAAATTTTTTTGCGCATTTTTTTAGCCAAAATAATATTTTCAAGTATTATAATTACCTCATAGGTGATGTAAAAAGTAATATGTGTCACATGGTAGCAAAATTATTTCCATCTTGGGCGTAACACTCTCGGTACTCTCGGGATTCTATTATAGAATCCATCGCTTCGTTTAGGATTCAATTGTACGCCCTCGCTGTAAATATGTCATTTTGCTCCCTTGTGACACAATCTACAATTCCACAACCATGCAGACTATCCCCTGATGACCGGCGTCTCCTTTGCTCCCGTACTCGCGACGGCTGCGCTCCCCTCTTCATAGCCTGCCGACGCGGCAACCTGGAGGCTGTGGAGTATCTTGTACATGTCTGCAATGCTGATCTGGAGCAGCGCGGCGTTTTCGAGGTGAGGGTAAGCCACAATCATCTGTCATCAACTCATCATCATCATATCATTCTAAAGACGTCGACTTTACGTAGTTAGCCGAAAGTTGACGTTTTCCGGCCGGAGGACAGTGAAATATTTTTTGTCGATATCAACTCAGTATCATCTTCCTCGCGTTGTCCCGGCATTTTGCTACGGCTCATAGGAGCCTGAGGTCCGCTTGGCAACTAATTCCAAGAATTGTCGTAGGCACTAGTTTTTACGAAAGCGACTGCCATCTGACCTTCCAACCTAGAGGGGAAACTAGGCCTTGTTGGGATTAGTCCGGTTTCCTCACGATGTTTTCCTTCACCGAAAAGCCACTGGTGAATATCAAATGATATTTCGTACATAAGTTCCGAAAAACTCATTGGTACGAGCCGGGGTATGAACCCGCGACCTCCAGATTGCAAGTCGCACGCTCTTACCGCTAGGCCACCAGCGCTCTCTATTGATAGCAACTTTAAATGTCATTTATTTGACTTGCAACCTAACTATAATTTCCCAGGTCCCTGATGAGCGTTCAGTTCACTGCGTCACAGCGCTCTGGTGCGCCGCCGTGGCTGGCCACCTGCCCGTGCTTCGGGCCCTTGCCGACGCCGGAGCTAAACTAGATGCTGGCTCGGACTCCGGGTCTACCCCGGTCCGGAGCGCCTGCTTCATGACCCACCTCGATATCGTCAAGTATGACATGCTAAGATTTGCTTTCATTTTTAGATTAATTTGTAATTTAGATTAAGGTACGATGGGACTGGCGTAATCTTAAGATTAAAAGTCCCTAAATAAAAATGAATTAAAAAAAAATTGTTTAGATACGAAAAAGGTTTGATTGGCTATTTGTGGCGTTCCATGTCTAAAGGGTCCTTATGCTCCATGTGCATGTGCAGAGAAGGATTTTTTTCTGATGGAAAGCCACATTTATTTACTAACTAACAACACAAATTGGGACAAATTGAATTGTCATTTATAGTATTGTATGAATCTTCTCAAATTTTTACGCCTTAGACCCTAATTTATTATTTTTCGTTACAGGTTCTTAGTGGAACGCGGTGCTGACATACACCGGCCGAATCACAATGGCGGAACGTGTCTCATCAATTCTGTACAATCGTTGCGGTTATGCACATATCTCATCGACCATGGAGCTGAGGTGAGCATTACAAAGTTAACGATGATAAAAATGTCGTTAACAAGTTCGCAAAACCCCAATATATATCCTGCCTCGGGAAACGTCAAAGAATGGACATCGGTCGAAATTTTTAGACATTTTGCAAATTGGTATTATTTTATAAGAGGGGGGTGAGGGGGGGAGGGGTTTATCAATCGTTTTGCAAAATAGAGATAATTTACTCATCGGTTATTATGCGCTTTAACCAGTTCAGATATTTAAATTAACTAAAAATCATTACTAAAGTTTGCCATATCACGATTTTCAGTGCCCCTTTTTTATCTATTATAAAAAATGAATTTCTGAGCAACCCCATACTATCCATAAGCCATTACTCTATCCTCGCAAGTCCCCGTGTACTTGTACAAGTACAAATTAAATTCGAGTTTTGAACTCATATAGAAATAAAAGAAAGTTCCAAATTCGAAAGCGATTTAATTGCCATAAAATAAAAGGCAATAATAGGCTGACATTCAAAACGGTAAATACTTAAATTAACTATGCCTTCTTGCAGGTCGATGCAACAGACATGCAGCACAAAACCGCCCTGCACTATGCGATACAAGAGCACCGTCTTGAAACAGCGCGTCTACTGTTAGCAAGAGGTGCTGATCCGCGCCTTACTTCTCGTGCTGGTGACGATGCGCTACGTACTGCCGCTCTGAAGGGAGCTAGTCAGGTATATAGTGTAGTTGTCGTAGTTTGTTCGTTATTTCCACATTGTCGTAAAAGTATCGTGGTCACGGCACCAATTGAAATTGTTTTTAGCTTAGTTGATGCTACCAGCATACCTTAATACTTTGCTCTACGCACTACCGCTTTAGAAGAAGCTAGTCGGTTAAAAATACTTATATTTGTGCTCATGACCCTCTAAACAGGGGATAAAATTTATAGTGTCGGGGGATTACGCCATATACTCGCCATATAACAACTTAAGAACAAAAAACAAGAGAGCCGGCGCAAAGTGGACGAATAAGCCCATAATAAGTGTATTAAACCGGTTTACCATCAAGTCTACGTCCTGGGCTGCGGAAGATTGCCACCATTCCCACGGTGTTACGGAAGGGTTGTGTGTTATTTGTTGTGCCGTTGTTGATATATTACGCACTGCTGCTCTAAACGAAGCAGTTTAGGTAAAGTAATATCAATAATGTGTGTCTGTGTACTGTCAAACGACAGTGCCATATCCGATTTTATGGAAACTAGCTAAGTACGATTCCGAAGAATACCGTCAAGAAAACGCCAATTTTATGTTAGCAAGATCTATTTCAATATTTAACCCAATAACCCAAATTTACCTAATATAAATTACCTATCATAATCAATGAAATTTCATCGCCATGTATTCTGCTTCACTGAACGATAATGCTACCACTCGAATCAATTATATTTTTTTTATTACAAACAAATGTTAAAATTACAAGTTATCAAAGCTACGATTACGAATTAAAGAGGACACTTGCTATCTCAAAGATAATCAGTGTGAATAACCTATTGACATATTCTGCTTTCGTGGACGATAACGCTTTATATACGCATGCAGACTTTTTGTTTATTCACTATTAATTAGCTATAAATTAAAATTTATTGTACTTCCCCAAGGTTGTTAGAAATATATTGCTTCTTAGTAAAACACTATATTCTATATTGTTCAAAAGAGATGACGAAAGACATATTACACATAACAATCGTACTAAGGCGAACTTGTTCCTTTAACCTTTTGAACGCCAATGACGGATATATCGGCACCGCAGGTCCAACGCAAAAGACGGATTAATCGAATAAAGACCACAGAGCAACATAGACCTACGTGCATGTGCATAAAGTTCAATATCAGTTTTGACACTCCGGTGACGTGGCGTCCGAGTGACAGCTATTGTGTTTGACACGGCGTGGAAAAGGTTAAGGGATTACTTCTAACCTCTCACGTCTATGACAATTCCTTCAAGTTTCTTTTACTTAGTTGTAATTAAAAAAAACAATTGAACACTGATTTTAAACTCACGATTTCTACACATTATTAAATTGTAAAATGGAAGTCCCATTCGCGTATGTACACGGGGACAACGCTGTCCTCGAAAAGTCGGAGGTAAATCTTAAAACATGAATACGCGATTAAGTCCCGTTTTACAATTTAATAATTGAAGAAATATGTTTTTACCGTATTTTTGTTACTTAAATGTAACATTTATAAATAGGTAAAGTTCCAAAAAATGTCTACAAACATTTTAAGTGCCAGCTACTCCGTATAAAATGAGATGTGTCCTATACCTCCCCTAAATTATGGTCCCCAATCCCCACCATACCACGCGACAATTATAGTTATAGGATAGCGATACCAAAAGCGTTTGAAACTTTATTTTTTCTTTTGAATTTTGATGAACAATCAATATGTATTTTATTTCATATTTGGGTGAATACACTTTTAGAACACTTAATTTCGTGTCCCTAGACCTACCGACCTAGACCAGTAACGCAGCGGAAAAAAGTTTTTCCCATTGAAAAATCAGGGGCACACCATTATTGTATTTTTCTGCTGCGTTACCATACAAAATGTAACTTTTATCTGATCAAGTTGTTAATTTTAATGTGTTAATTAAATACTTGTGTATCTAATAATGCCTGTGTAAACAAAAAGTAAAAAAAATCAACATGGTTTTTGAAAAATCGATTTTTCTTTGCTAGGGAGTCTAACACACGAAATCAGTGTCCTAAAAGTTGATTCACCCATTTCTAGGTTTGTAGGGTTCCGTACCTAAAGGGTAAAACGGGACCCTATTACTAAGACTCCGCTGTCCGTCTGTCTCATGAACCGTGATAGTATTTGTGTTGCCGCTATAACAACAAATACTAAAAAGTACGAAACCCTCGGTGCGCAAGTCCGACTCGCACTTGGCCGGTATTTTTAAACAGTATACAAGCTATACCCTCTCACCAGGTGGTGGCACTACTAGCGGCGCGCGTCCGCTACGGCCCCTCCCGTCTCGCCGACGCATACGAATTGTTGGGAGCCACTCAACTGGACGAATTCAACGATGTGTCTGCCTGTCTGGCTGCTTGGAGACGAGCCACTGCTCTGAGGCATGCCACGGGGCAATACGTGCCTAAAGTACCTGAACAGGTAAATAAATACCAACAAAAAGTGCTAGAAGAAGGTTAACTTACCCCATGTGTCTAGTTTGCGTATATGAATTGTTAGGAGCTACGCAAACGGATGAATTCAACTATGTGTCGGCCTGTCTGGCTGCTTGGAGACGAGCCACTGCTCTGAGGCATGCCACGGGGCAATACGTGCCTAAAGTACCTGAACAGGTAAATAAATACCAACAAAAAGTGCTAGAAGAAGGTTAACTTACCCCATGTGTCTAGTTCGCGTATATGAATTGTTAGGAGCTACGCAAACGGATGAATTCAACGATGTGTCTGCCTGTCTGGCTGCTTGGAGACGAGCCACAGCGCTTAGGCATGCCACGGGGCAATACGTGCCTAAAGTACCTGAACAGGTAAATAAATACCAACAAAAAGTGCTAGAAGAAGGTTAACTTACCCCATGTGTCTAGTTTGCGTATATGAATTGTTAGGAGCTACGCAAACGGATGAATTCAACGATGTGTCTGCCTGTCTGGCTGCTTGGAGACGAGCCACTGCTCTGAGGCATGCCACGGGGCAATACGTGCCTAAAGTACCTGAACAGGTAAATAAATATACCAACAAAAAGTGCTAGAAGAAGGTTAACTTACCCCATGTGTTTAGTTTACGTATATGAATTGTTAGGAGCTACTCAAACGGATGAATTCAACGATGTGTCGGCCTGTCTGGCTGCTTGGAGACGAGCCACTGCTCTGAGGCATGCCACGGGGCAATACGTGCCTAAAGTACCTGAACAGGTAAATAAATATACCAACAAAAAGTGCTAGAAGAAGGTTAACTTACCCCATGTGTCTAGTTTGCGTATATGAATTGTTAGGAGCTACGCAAACGGATGAATTCAACGATGTGTCTGCCTGTCTGGCTGCTTGGAGACGAGCCACTGCTCTGAGGCATGCCACGGGGCAATACGTGCCTAAAGTACCTGAACAGGTAAATAAATACGAACAAAAAGTGCTAGAAGAAGGTTAACTTACCCCATGTGTCTAGTTTGCGTATATGAATTGTTAGGAGCTACGCAAACGGATGAATTCAACAATGTGTCTGCCTGTCTGGCTGCTTTTCAGACGAGCCACTGCGCTTAGGCATGCCACGGGGCAATACGTGCCTAAAGTACCTGAACAGGTAATACAACATCAAAACACTAAAAGTTAACCTAGACCCTTACATCTGGTTAAATGAAAAATTTGACGTCCGGTCTGCCTAGTGGGTAGTGACCCTGCCTATGAAGCCGATGGTCCTGGTTCGGAATCCCGGTAAGGGCATTTGTGCCATTTTCAACCAAAAGGGTACTTATTGTCGCTTGTCAGTAAGGCGCTATTTCCATATAGCTTCAATTAAAAATCTACCTTATCGACAAGCGACAATGTGTTACGTTTTGGTTGAAAACGTCACATTTATTTGTGTGATGAGCACAGATATTTGTTCCCGAGTCATGGTTGTTTTCTATGTATTTAAGTATTTGTATATATTTAAGTATTTGTATATTATGTATATCGTCTGAGTATAAGGGTAGGGAACCGATCTCCTAATACGGCAACACTCTGTAGCTGGACAGTGTTGCCACATTATGAAATCGGTTTCTTACCCCTTTTTTTTGGGGTTTCGTACCCAAAGGGTAAAAACCGAGACCCTATTACTAAGACTCCGCTGTCCGTCTGTCTGTCCGTCTGTCCGACAGTTAAAATTTTCACAAATGGATGTATTTCTGTTGCCGCTATAACAACAGATACTAAAACCAGAATAAAATAAATATTAAAGTGGGGTATACAACAAACGTGTTTTTTTTGCTGTTTTTTGCGTAATTTTGCCGTTTATACAATTTTGGTGTTTGACGATCCTTTTGTGAATTCTTATTATTAAGTTTGACATATCTATAATAATTCAATGTTTTTAAGAATAATAATAACTGCATCAATAAATTGCTCTGATTTTTAGATTAAGGTAATATTTAAAACTTGACAATTTAAAAGTGCTTGTTGCTAGGCCTATTTGAATAAAGAATATATTGAATGAATTGAATGAATGGATTAGAATAATGGTACGGAACCCTTCGTGCACGAGTCCGACTCGCACTTGGCCGGTTTTCTTGGATTTAAATTGAAGTGTCTGATTACTGGTTCCCTGTTCCTGTGTGTCTCTATCACTACGTAACTGATACAGGCTTTCTTACATGTTCTTCTGTCAGCAGGAGCCGCGTAAGGCGTTGCTGTACATGCGCGAGTGGCGCACTCTGGCGGAACTAGAAGCGTGCGCGGCCGACGCGGACACTTTACGCATACAGGTTGGTTAAAGTTCTATGGAAAATTGACAATTATTCAGATTCTTATGTTGAAAATCAATGTTCATATACGTCATAAGCTACGTGCATTCCAAATCTCAAGGTCTTGTTTGTAATCGACGATTCAAAAGTATTTTTGCTAGGTAAATATTATTACACTTTATAAAACAAAGTCGCCTGCCGCGTCTGTCTGTTTGTGTGTATGGTATGTTCGCGTTAAATTAAAAAACTGCTGAACGAATTTGCATACGGTTTTCACCTATCAATAGAGTGATTATTGAGGAAGGTTTAGGCACAAAATAAGAGCCCGGTTACGATTTTAGTCGCAAAAATGTAAAGTTGATAGATTTCTTCTGTGAAATTGTACACCTTTTGTTACCTAATTGAAATAACAAGTACTGGTTTCTATTAGCACGACTTCTTATCTCTAGGTTTATCAGATCAATTTTTTGAAAAAAGGCTTACTAAATTAGTAATTAATTTTTTTCTGATGGACGTTTAGGTAAACGCGTGTAAAGCACTGATTTTGATGCTCTTATTTGTAAATTTCGTAAAGTTTGGACTGCTAAAAATGGTAAATTTGTATTACACATATTCTGTACTCTAGGTTTATCAGATTACATTGTTGTTATATGACTTAGAGTTTGAGGAAATGAAAGTTAAACGAATTCAATTTTCTCCAGAAATTACCTAAAAACAAGTGACAATTTCTCCGAAAATCTACTTATTTTCGACGTAGATTGCATACTCAAATAATCTGCAATGTTTACTTAAACTGTTGCTGTACTTCATTTTATTAAAATTGCAACTTTTATTTTCTGACGATTTTTTAAAAACTTCCCCTTTTACTGGTATAACATCGGTGACACGCGCACACGGCCTCAGTCCCGCGCGGGAGCTGGTAGAGGCAGGACGTTTGTTGATCGGCTCCGCACGTTGCATCGACGACGACGAAGTTATTTATCATTGTGTGCGTCGCTCGCCGTGTAAAAAGTTATATTTGTTTGCGTGTTTGGCTGTACTGTGTGCGTGTAAACTGCGACCAGAAACTTTAATCTTTGGGTTGTAAGTACTTGTTTATTAACCGCCTTAAAAAAAAAGGAGGTTCTCAGTTTGATCCGTATGTTTGTATATATGTATGTATGTATGTATGTTCGCGATTATCTCGCATTTGGCTGAACCGATTTTGATGCGGTTTTTAGAAAAGTGTTTGTTACATTCTGGAGAAGGTTTTAGTATACATAGAGCTGAGCTGATGCTGAACCCTGGCTGTACCTAGTGGAACGCAGGTTTAGTGCAACATAGGCACACGCTGCTTTGGTCTGTCTTGATGAGCAATTAGGAGAGCAGTACCCAAGATGGAGCTGATGCTGAACCCTGGCTGTACCTAGTGGAAATCAGGTTTCGTGCAACATAGGCACACGCTGTTTTGGTCTTCCGACACGTCTTGATGAGCACTTGGGAGAGCAGTACCCAAGATAGAGCTGATGCTGAACCCTGGCTGTACCTAATGGAACGCAGGTTTGGTGCAACATAGGCACACGCTGTTTTGGTCTTCTGACACGTCTTGATGAGCAATTAGGAGAGCAGTACCCAAGATGGAGCTGATGCTGAACCCTGGCTGTACCTAGTGGAAATCAGGTTTCGTGCAACATAGGCACACGCTGTTTTGGTTATTCGACACGTCTTGATGAGCAATTAGGAGAGCAGTACCCAAGATGGAGCTGATGCTGAACCCTGGCTGTACCTAGTGGAACGCAGGTTTGGTGCAACATAGGCACACGCTGTTTTGGTCTTCCGACACGTCTTGATGAGCAATTAGGAGAGCAGTACCCAAGATGGAGCTGATGCTGAACCCTGGCTGTACCTAGTGGAACTCAGGTTTCGTGCAACATAGGCACACGCTGTTTTGGTCTTCCGACACGTCTTGATGAGCAATTAGGAGAGCAGTACCCAAGATGGAGCTGATGCTGAACCCTGGCTGTACCTAGTGGAACTCAGGTTTCGTGCAACATAGGCACACGCTGTTTTGGTCTTCTGACACGTCTTGATGAGCAAATGGGAGAGCAGTACCCAAGATAGAGCTGATGATGAACCCTGGCTGTACTTAGTGGAACTCAGGTTCATTTATTGTTATCAGAACTTCCACCTCCTTTTAACCCCCAGTACCTACTGCATGTTAAACGTGTAGTAGCTCTGGTCAGGTGCCTGCTTCATCTGGCAGCCCTCCAGGTGTTTCCAGGTCTTGAAGAACTTAACCTGCCTACAGCATACTCTACCAACTTCAGATTAAAAGAGTTTTACCCCTGATCCGATGCGTCCAGCAGCACTCCAGGTGTTCCAGGTTTTGAGCTGTCTCCGTCATACACTACCCACAACACGTTGAGCGAGTGTTACCCACCCTTTGCCCTCGACCCTTTGCACTCAGCAGCACTCCAGGTGTTTTAGATCTGGAGCTTTCCCCATCATACACTACCAGCAGCACGTTGAGCGAGTGTTACCCGTTCCCCTGACCCTTTGTACCCAGCAGCACTCCAGGTGTTCCAGGTCTGGAGCTTTCCCTATCATACACTACCAGCAGCACGTTGAGCGAGTGTTACCCCTGACTCTTTGCACCCAGAAGCATTCCAGGTGTTCCAGGTCTTGAGCTGTATCCATCGTACACTACACACTACCAGCGGCATGTTGAGCGAGTGTTACCCCTGACCCTTTGCACCCAGCAGCACTTCAGGTGTTCCAGGTCTTGAGTTTTCCCCATCATACTCTACCAGCGGCACGTTGAGCGAGTGTTACCCCTGACCCTTTGCACCCAGAAGCACTCCAGGTGTTCCAGGTCTTGAGCAGTATTCATCGTACAACCAACAACACGTTGAGCGAGTGTTAGAAGAGTGGAGAAGAGAAGAGGATGACTTTGGAAATAAAAATTATTGTACACCCTTCCCAACGATTAAGACTATCTCCATAATATCAAATTCCATCCAAATCGGTTTTATTGGATCCCATACAAATTTCCATTACCCCCCCCCCCCCCCCCGTTTCTGGGGTAAAACCTATCCTATGTCCTTCCCCAGGACTCAAACTATGTCCATACCTCATTTCATCTTAATCGGTTCAGCGTTTATTGATTCCCCATACAAATTTCCACCCCCTTAAAGGGTGAGTTCTTGAATAAAAAGTATTATATGTCCTTCCCCGGGATTAAAAACTATCTGTATACCAAATTTCAACAAAAGGCTAGTTTCCCCTCTGGGTTGGAACGTTGGAAAGTCAGATGGCAGTCGCTTTCGTAAAAACTAGTGCCTACGCCAATTCTTGGGATTAGTTGCCAAGCGGACCCCAGCAGACTTCCATGAGCCGTGGCAAAAAGGCTGGGATAACGCGAGTAAGATGATTATATATATATATATATATATAAGATATTGCCTTAGTGCAAATCATTATCATCATGTAGTTTAGGTGCATAATTTGTTAAGGTTTTGTGTAACCCGCGCGAAGCCGGGGCGGGTCGCTAGTTATAAATTAATAATAATTTAAATGTTAAATCACGCTTCCGGGTGGGACTAAACATGTGCCGTTTTCAATCAAAAGGTACCACATCGTCGCTTTCCATAAGGACGCTCTGACAGGTTATTCGTATAAAGATACAATCTAATTTCGTCCTTATGGTAAGCGACAATGTGGTACCTTTTAATTGAAAACGTCACATATTTAGAACTATAAACATGTTATTAGGCGCTGCTAGTGTGCTGCCGCGTGTTGGGCAAGGAACATAAGGAACACGTCTTCCGACTCATGTACCGGTAAGATCACTCATTGCTATAATATAAAACGAAAAGTAATAATATAAGTAGAGAAATAAATAATAAGTTTTTAGCAAAAATTTCATTTTTTTTGGTACAAGCTTTTAGCTTTCCACAGACAACTAATACTCATCGAGACAATTCTTAAAACCCCAAATACAGGTTGCGTTGTTTTATCACAGAGTTCCTATGGCCACTTCCTATGTCCATCATCAGATCAGCTCCATGGTACCATAATATTACATTGTCTCCCGACTTACACACATATGCAAATTTTCAGCTTCATCGGAAACCGGGAAGTGGGTCAAATTTCACTTGTAAGATTTGACCCGTACAAACATACATAAGATAGGTAAATACAATTAGCTCCATGCATGAATTTATTTTTATTTTTGGATTCATAATTTATATCGTTGGAACACCGGAAATGATAAAAATACTTTTGTAAACCTTAACATTATTTTATTAAAAAATATATAAAATGTTGAAAATTTTTGAGCGGTTGAAACGCTCATAATTTTTGGCGCGAATTCGACAGAGCGTGATGACGTCACACGTTGGGCGGCCCAACTGACGTTTGCTACTAATGACACTAATCTGTCGAACGCGTGACGTCACGTGGCGTTTCGAGCGTTTCGCTCACTAGCTTTTCGCGGGCAAATTTTTGTACTTTTTATTTATAATTTTAAGTAATTAAATGGTAATTTAAAAACGGAAATGCATTTGTAACATGATATAACGGTAACAAACATCCGAATAAAACATATTTCGTTCAAATATAAACTTCATGCATGAGGCTAATTCAAGTTTAGTAAAAGCTTGTAAAAAATGAAGATGCCGATAGTTGAACTTATTAGTTTTGTTTAATTTGCCACTAGGAACTGTAATGGTTAGACATATTCATATTAACAAAGATATATAACTCCGTAATAGATGGATACAGTCTAAGGAAAAAACGTGCCTCGAAAATCAAGAAAATTTGATTCTCGTTCAGAGGGCGCTACTAGTTTTGCCATACAGTCGTATAGATGGCGTTGACGGTTTCGTTTGTTATTTAACAATTTTAACGCATATCAGTGAAAGAACATGGGTCAAAATCATAAAAATAATTAATGCAAATAAAAAAAAATCATTTATCCATATTTAAATACATTCTATCGTATTTTTATAAATCTTCATTTTTAGTTTTAAAGTGTGTCGACAGATGGCATTGTTTTTACTGGGGTTAAAAAAAATTACTATGACAGTACCGCTCTAGTATAAGTTACTCTATGATATTAAACATAAGCTATACAAAAAAACTTTGAATTTTTTTTAAGATGTTCTGTACCTAACTTGGTCCGAAACATTTTAATCTAGGCTTATATTGACCGGGATATAGACCGAGATTACCTTTTGTTTTGTTTGATGCATGTTACTGTATGCATGCATGTGATGTCGAAATATCGGGAGCTTAAAAACAATATAAAAGGTAATCACGGTCTATATCCCGGTCAATATAAGTCTAGTGAAACTAACCGTGAATCATTCAAAACTGTTATTTTAATCTATACCTTATAGGGATTCTGGTTGTGTTTATGTGAATATGATTTCTCAGTGGAGCGTCCTATGCGGACTCTTTTCGGTACCAGCGTTGCATCGACTTGTGGACGTGGGCTCTCGAAATACGGCTAGAGAAGGACTCCATTCTATACCCTGGTAAGATTATTTGGTAATCCATACTAATATTATAAATGCGAGTCTGTCTGTCTGTCTGTGTGTTACCTCTTCACGCTTAAACCACTGAACCGATTTAGTTGAAATTTGGTATACAGATAGTTTGAGTCCCGGGGAAGGACATAGGATACTTTTTATCCCAGAACTCACCCCTCAAGGGGGTGAAAAGGGGGGTGGAAATTTGTATGGGGAATCATAACCGCTGAACCGATTTAGATGAAACTTGGTATGGGGATAGTTTGAGCTGTGGGAAAGGATATAGAATAACTTTTATCCCCGAAGTTATCCCTTAACGGTTTAAAATATGGGGTGGAAATGTATACTGTGGACCAATTTGGGGGTGAAAAAAGGATGGATTAAAAAGCAGATTTGTTTAAGAGTTAAGGTACCCAAATTACTAATTCCACGTAGACGAAGTCGCGGGCAAAAGCTAGTGTATACTAATTTTAAGTTGTAATGGTTATACGTCAGGCTTCAAGTCAGGTGTTATTAACACTAACTGCCCCTCGCTTTCGCTACTGATCGCTAGATCGATGCGTCTGTGCATTACAGGTAATGCACAGTCTGTTTTTAGGGTTCCGTTCCCAAAGGGTAAAAACGGGACCTATTACTAAGACTCCGCTGTCCGTCTGTCTGTCTGTCACCAGGCTCATCTCATAAACCGTGATAGCTAGACAGTTGGAATTTTTACAGATGATGTATTTCTGTTGCCGCTATAACAACAAATACTAAAAAGTACGGAAACCTCGGTGGGCGAGTCCGACTCGCACTTGGCCGGTTTTATTTCATACCGTAGACTAAAATGACATTTCATGTGTTGTTAGTTTTTTACGTCTTATAAATAGTGATGTGCTACAACCGATACTAACCGAAAATAAACTATTGGGAGGTACTTATATTTGTTGATGAACGCGAGAGAAAACGCACTGAGTACATCCGATCACTATACGAGTAAAGTAACGAATGTCGAATACGTAAACCAAAAATACCAAAATGGCGTTGCGTCAGGTCGGCGATCCGTCAATGTCATTTTATTTAATGTTTGAGTAGATTAGTAGTGAGTAGATTTTATTTATTGTTTATTTTTTAATCATGTAGTGAGTAGATTGTTTGTTTTGAATTTAAAATTAATTTAATATTTATCGATTATTCACAAACCGAAATCAAAGATCAGCACTGTTTGGTTTAAGCTGGTCTGGTCTCTTTCGCCCCTTTTTTCGCTAATACCTTCGCTATCGAACACGTATTAAGTAGCTCTGTCTCTTTTTGTAAAAATTGGGGTGGTGACAGGAACCGAATCCCATGCGGACGGTATCCGGTATCCGACGGTTGAAGAAAAAAAAATCGCTCGTGTACGGAACTTTTTGCAAACGGATATGACACTTTATTTCAGTTTATGGATTTGACCGCATTGACTTTTAATTTTAAGGACACGGGACTTGATCGCGTAAAACTTACGTTTATTTATGGCCTGACGGTTCGGATTCGAACGTGACGTTACGTTCGTGGTCACAGGCAGACTGGCGAGGAATTGTACCAACATGTTGCTGCGCGGGTTTTGCGAACTACACGCACTTGACCTTGATTATTAACTTGTACGCTAGGGTTGTCACTGCCTACACACAACACTCACGATACTTCCTTTATATTTTTAGACACATGTCACACAGCGTGCGCGCTAACGCGGTTGCTCCTCGACGCCCGAGGCGCCCTCCCCGCCCAACCCCACGAAGACGTCGTGCACATTGCTGAACTACTGATGAACGCATTGCCCGGTTGGTATAGTTCTCAAACAAATGATATATCTACATATAAATAAAAATACTTTCCTCGTATTCGAAATGAAAAGTAGAGTCTTTAACTCGGGTGAAATACATCATTTCAGCCTCGCCAAAACTCTTCGGCAGAAATGAGTGCCTTTCATCTCTTGGTTAACAATTTACTATTTCATTTCTCATGCTCTAAAAGAGGGTAATTTTTTTAAGATAAACAAGTGAAATATGGTTTTAAATGGATTTTAACTATAAAACTCCCGTGAGACTCAAACATATTAGATTATTTTAAACCGAGTCACTCACGTATTATTAAGTCGAATAGCTCGACATGTTTCGGTCCAATTTACGAGGACCGTCTTGACGGACGCCATCCTCGCAACGGAGACGTCGTCGGGCGCCGGCCCGCAGTACACGCCGCGCCCTCGACCAGTGAACACGTGTCGTGTCTCCGTGAAGACGGTCCTCGTAAATTGGACCGAAACATGTCGAGCCATTCGACTTAATAATACGTGAGTGACCCGGTTTAAAATAATCTAATATGTGAAATGGATTTGTTATACAATTTCCATTCTGATATTTATCCTCATTCCATAAATAACGATACTTTTAATTGTTAATTGAAAGTACCCTCAAGAAATATCTATACTTAGTCATGTTTTTTAAAAACGCATGCATTTTACTTTTCTCGTATTCGAAATGAAAAGTAAAGTGTTTAACTCGGGAGATAGGACACAATACAGCCTCGCACTATTGGCGCTCTCACTGCGTTCGAGCGCCAAACTACCTCCGCAGGAATGAGTGCCTTTCATCCCTTGGTTAACAATCTACTATACGGACATTTGTGCCATTCTCAACCAAAAGGGTACTTATTGTCGGCTGTCAATAAGGCGCTATTTCCAATGGAAATAAACCTTATCGACTAGCGACAATGTGGTACCTTTTGGTTGAAAACGTCACATTTAATATCTTGCTTCAGAGGCCCGCGAATGGCTAGTGCCTCGGCCCGTGTTTAAGAAACAAGCGGACACGTTCGACCGCGCGCTGCGCTGCCTCGCGCACCTCCTGCACCTCGTGCTGGAGACTGCCGCTACTGACGAGGAACGCGCACGTGTGAGTACATTTATTGTTTCCCTACGCTATACACTATACCTATAATATGTAACAATACTAATTAATATGATAAGGCTCACAATTGTAAAATTAATTGACATATTTGTACCTACACAACCCAAAACCTTAAAACAATGTAATCTATTAGAGTTTTGAATGATTCACGGTTCACGGGCGTAGTGACACCGTGAGTGTAGTGTGTTTGGACAGACCAACGAGTGTGAACGCGACCGGACCAACAAGTGTGAATGCGACCGTTGGTAACGTTGAAAGTGAACGCAGCCGACGCGCAAGAATGAGGGTAGACAGAGCGCTGTCTACACAACTTTGACACCCACCCGCTATCTTCAGACACCCGTGAACATGATGCATGTAACTGCGTCGAAATATCGGGAGCTCACAAATAATACAAAAGGTAATCACGGTCTATATCCCGGTCAATATAAGTGTAATGTAATCTATTTCATGTAATTAAATGTAATTAAAATAATGTAATCTATCTCATGTAATTAAATTAAATTTTTGACGTGTAATATGTAACAATATTATTAATAAATGAGTATGAGTATGTATACATACAAGTCTCTTGGCGACCACGTACCGGAAGATGCAGCGTGGGAAGGCCGCAGACTAGATGGACCGACGATCTGGTTAGTTGCAGGAAACCGTTGGTTGAGGGCAGCGAATGACCGTTCATTGTGGAGATCCTTGGGGGAGGCCTTTGTCCAACAGTGGACGCCTTTCGGCTGAGATGATGATAATGATATGTATCTTAATTTTCAATTTTAAAAAGGAACAATACAATAAGGTATTTCAAAACGCACTAATAGTATTTTATACAATCGTGATATAGTAGAGAGCTTTTGAGTCGAGTACCGTATTTAGGCAACGAAGCTTGCTGAGTTGCCTAAGTTAGGTACGAGATTGAAAAGCTTTATTATATCACTAATGTATACGATACTTTTCCTACGAGTAATCTAAAATAATACTTTTTTTTCCTTCCAAAACCTTCCAACCCAGGGGAAACTAGGCCTTATTGGGATTTTTGGGATTAGTCCGGTTTCCTCACTACTATAATAATCCGACCGGATAGTACGTCAATATCTGGTATGCGACCGCATATATAAACAAGGGCCGGATAGGCCGGATAGTAACTGAATATCCGGTGCATCTCTAAAAATTATATGTATTTTTTTCGCAGGTACACCGTCGAATGCGTCGCGTAGTGGAACTGCAGCTCCGCTCAGCGCACACCTGCGACACACTCCTCCACCTCTCCGTGTCTCGCCTAACAGTCATCCGTTCCTCTTATTGTGGGGAGGAAGCAGGCGCCCTGTTCCCTAGCGCGAGCCTGGCTAAGTCGTTACTGGCTGCAGGTAAGACCATCATCAAATATACGGCCCGATTCGAATCACATCACGAAATCACAGTGACGATCCTGATCTGTCAGTGTCAAAGTGTTAGAAGTGAAAGTTAAGTTCCAATAATTATAATATTTCGTTAATGCGTTAGTGTTTGCGAAATAATTATTTTAAAAGGTCATATGTCCCTGCAGTAACCGCAGTGTTTACGGCGTTTTATAAACCGCGCAAGAATTATTTTTAAACCTTTGTGTAATTTTAAACTAGATAGATATTAATGTTACACAATAATAAAAATAATAGAGAACCCATGAATACAGGTAATTAATTATAACCAGAGCATAAATGAGTAGGTACCTACTTTCCGGAGTAAAGTTAAGAATTTAATGTCGTTAAAATAAACATTTTACCAAAATAAGTTAAGGTTGCTACCTATTTCAAATAGGTAGATATCTAACTATAAATTGTTCGTAACAAACACTACATGTTTAATTAAAGAAATAGTACCCACGTAGCTTTTACCTATCGTAAAAATTGTCAGTGTGGCGCGCGGTGACGTGCGTGCGTGAGGCAACCAACTGGCTTGCTTTTCTACCGTGAACGGGAGGCGATTCGTAGGTATAAATCCGAGCTCGCGCGGAGAGTTCCATAGGCCTGGCTTTGGCAGGTTATTCTTTTAAAGATACAATCCATGCATGCATCCTCTGGAGTTGCAGGCGTACATAGGCTACGGAGACTGCTTAACATCAGGCGGGCCGTATGCTTGTTTGCCACCGACGTAGTATAAAACCTTTTGCTTGAAAACGTCACAATTTGTGTAAAAAAATGTCCTATAATATTTATTTATTTGTTATTTATTTGATTCTTATCAGTGTTTTTAGGGTTCCATTCCTAAAGGGTAAAAACGGGACTCTATTACTAAGACTCTCATGAACCGTGATAGCTAGACAGTTGGAATTTTCACAGATAATGTATTTCTGTTGCCGCTATAACAAATACTAAAAACAGCATAATATAAATATTTAAGTCGGGCTCCTATACGACAAACGTGTTTTTTTTTCCGTTTTTTGCATTAGTACGGAACCCTTCGTGCGCGAGTCCAACTCGCACTTGGCCGGTGTTTTTCTTCCAGGAGCGGATCCTCTCCGGCGCAACACGGCGCGCTGCACGGCGCTGCACGTGGCCGCGCTGCCGTACAACTTCAGCTCCGCGCTCGTGGACGCGCTGCTGGCCGGCGGCGCGCACCTCGACCAGCCCAACAAGTTCGGCGACTCCGCGCGCGAGCTGCTCGCGCTCAACGCCGACAGCGACGTGCGCCCGCTGCGGCACGTCACGCTCGCGTGCCTGGCCGCGCGGGCGCTGTGCAGGCACAAGCCGGGGCTGGCGTTAGATTCCCCGATCATACCGAGGCATCTCGTGCAGTTCTTGGATTTACATCGCCCTTAGTTGTTTCCGTTTTGTCACAGTTTCTAATTTGTCACATCTCTGTTTTGTTACAATAACAATTTTGTCACAAGATTTGTCACACTTCCATTATGTAACATTTCAATTTTGTCACTATTTTTATTCAGTTTTGTAACAATTTCTAGATATTTTAAATGCTTCGTTATAGCGAACTGCTAAACACCAAAAGCGGCGCGCGCCCACTGCGACACATTACCCTAGCATGTCTGGCCGCGAGGAAGCCGGGGCTGGCGTTAGATTCCCCAATCATACCGAGGCATCTCGTGCAGTTTTTGGATTTACAACGCCCTTAGTTGTTTCCTTTTTGTCACATTTCCGTTTTGTCACAATTTCTAATTTGTCATATTTCTGTTTTGACACTTTCAAGATTTGTCACACTTCCATTATGTAACATTTCAATTTTGTCACTATTTTTATTCAGTCTTGTAACAATTTCAATTTTCTTGCTTGTAAGACTAGATATTTTAAATGCTTCGTTATAGCGAACTGCTGAACACCAAAAGCGGCGCGCGCCCACTGCGGCACATTACCCTAGCATGTCTGGCCGCGAGGGCGCTGTGCAGGCACAAGCCGGGGCTGGCGTTAGATTCCCCAATCATACCGAGGCATCTCGTGCAGTTCTTGGATTTACATCGCCCTTAGTTGTTTTTGTTTTGTTACAATTTCTAATTTGTCATATTTCTGTTTTGTTACAATTACAATTTTGTCACAAGATTTGTCACACTTCCATTATGTAACATTTCAATTTTGTCACTATTTTTATTCAGTTTTGTAACAATTTCAATTTTCTTGCTTGTAAGACTAGATATTCTAAATGCTTCGTTATAGCGAACTGCTGAACACCAAAAGTGGCGCGCGCCCACTGCGACACATTACCCTAGCATGTCTGGCCGCGAGGGCGCTGTGCAGGCACAAGCCGGAGCTGGCGTTAGATTCCCCAATGATACCGAGGCATCTCGTGCAGTTTTTGGATTTACAACGCCCTTAGTTGTTTCCTTTTTGTCACATTTCCGTTGTCACAATTTCTAATTTGTCATATTTCTGTTTTGACACTTTCAAGATTTGTCATACTTCCATTATGTAACATTTCAATTTTGTCACTATTTTTATTCAGTTTTGTAACAATTTCAATTTTCTTGCTTGTAAGACTAGATATTTCAAATGCTTCGTTATAGCGAGCTGCTCAACGCCAACAGCAACGTACGCCCGCTGCGGCACATCACGCTAGCGTGTCTGGCTGCTAGAGCGCTGTGCAGGCACGCAACGGGTTTGGCATTAGATTCCCCGATCATACCGAGGCATCTCGTGCAGTTCTTGGATTTACATCGCCCTTAGTTGTTTTCGTTTTGTTACAATTTCTAATTTGTCATATTTCTGTTTTGTTACAATTACAATTTTGTCACTAGATTTGTCACACTTCCATTATGTAACATTTCAATTTTGTCACTATTTTTATTCAGTCTTGTAACAATTTCAATTTTCTTGCTTGTAAGACTAGATATTTTAAATGCTTCGTTATAGCGAACTGCTGAACACCAAAAGTGGCGCGCGCCCACTGCGACACATTACCCTAGCATGTCTGGCCGCGAGGGCGCTGTGCAGGCACAAGCCGGAGCTGGCGTTAGATTCCCCGATCATACCGAGGCATCTCGTGCAGTTTTTGGATTTACAACGCCCTTAGTTGTTTCCTTTTGGTCACATTTCCGTTTAGTCACAATTTCTAATTTGTCATATTTCTGTTTTGACACTTTCAAGATTTGTCACACTTCCATTATGTAACATTTCAATTTTGTGACTATTTTTATTCAGTCTTGTAACAATTTCAATTTTCTTGCTTGTAAGACTAGATATTTTAAATGCTTCGTTATAGCGAACTGCTGAACACCAAAAGCGGCGCGCGCCCACTGCGGCACGTTACCCTAGCATGTCTGGCCGCGAGGGCGCTGTGCAGGCACAAGCCGGGGCTGGCGTTAGATTCCCCAATCATACCGAGGCATCTCGTGCAATTTTTGGATTTACATTGCCCTTAGTATTTTAATTTTAACACTTTTAATAACAAAACTTCCGTGAGACATAGACATATGATATATTAAAACGGGTCACTCGTATTTTAAATTGAAAATTGCTGTACATGTTTCACTACGTACCATTATCTGGAGCACGCGTTGGCGAACCGACCAATAAATAAATACATTACGTTAATATGTTGGTTAAATACGTGAGTGGCCCCTTTTAATGTATTTAATATTTTTACACAATTTTTATTTTTGTTGCATTTCACTTTGTGACATTTTCAGTTGTGTCACTTTCAAGATTTGTCACATTACAGATATGATCGTTTTCCATTTGGTCACAAATCAATTCCTTTTTGTGACATGAACGTCAACTATCTCACACTGTTATGTCACTATATTTACGTTACTTCGGTCGGCAACGCTCTTAGAGTTGTAGGCGTCCATAAGCTACGGTAGCCGCTTACCATCAAGCGGGCCGTATGCTTGTTTTCCACCGAAGTGGTAAATTTACATTTGCAGGAGCACTAACTACTAGTAATATAATATCATATCCGGTGTCAATATTTGTGTCGTTTTCAAGCAAAAGGTACCACATTGTCGCTCGTTGATAAGGTTGATTTCTAATTGAAGCTATATGGAAATAGCGCCTTACTGACAAGCGACAATAAGTACCCTTTTGGTTGAAAATGGCACATTTTAAGTAGTTTCCTGGGACTGTGTACCTACCCTTATCAACATGTATAAATAAAGATATGTAAGATTCTTGTATGTAACCACCGTATTATGTAATTTTCTAAAATTTCACGAACGGCAGAGTCGTTGAGATAACTGTTGATTGGTATAATTGTGATATTTTAGAAAAAAAAATCTCGTTATTAGAGACTGAAATTGATCAAATGTGTCGTTTTTAAGCAAAAGGTACCACATTGTCGCTTGCCGAATGTATAAAGATAAAAGCAATTTTCGTCCTTATAGTAAGCGACAATGTTAAACCTTTTAATTGAAAACGTCACAAATTATAACTTAAATATAACGATTGTAGGTTAAAAATTATTTAATTTATTGATCTCTTCGACGTTTGATCCCAAATCACCACATTTATTTAGTATAACCAATTTCCAAAATCGTATAGCTAAAGAGTAAAAAGTACTAAGTTTCAAATCACCAACATATCTAACAATTAATCAATAAGAATAAGACTATAGATTTTCTAAATACTTCTATGAAATATTTTCAGTATAAGCTATTAGTTGGTCAAGCAAATCTTGTCAGTAGAAAAAGGCGCGAAACTCAAATTTTCTATGGGACGATATCGATATCCCTTCGCCCCTACATTTTTTAAATTTGCCGCCTTTTATACTGACAAGATTTACTTGACCAACTATAGCCCAAATCGGCCCAAAGGCAAACCGCGGTACTCGAAATTATTCTGTCTCCCTACATACATTTACATACATACATACACATACATAGTACATAGATTTTTTCACTACGGATATATTTAAATGTGGTGATTTCGGAACAATTGTTCTATGTACCTCTTAGTGAATCATTGTACCTACCAAAATAACCAATCATAATACTGTATGTATCTTACCCTGTAGCGGCCTAACCGTTGTTGGTTTACTGATAATTTCATACACTACGACCATAATACGCTGTCTGTACTGACCAATTGTCCGATTTAAAGCCTATTTGTGACGTTCTCAATCAAAAGGTACCACTTTGTCGCTTACCATAAAGACTAAATTTGTATGTATCTTTATTCAAATAACTTGTCAGAGCTTCCTTATGGCAAGCGACAATGGGTACCTTTTGATTGAGGACGTCACATTTCTTGGCTTAACACTATGTATGAGATTATGAAAGAAAAACACCTAAATGTATTCACTATCCGTTGTCATGATATAAAATAAAAACTGCATGTTACTAGTTCGCAATTTGTTTTATTTCCATAAATGCATGAAAATACAATATTTAATTATTAAAATATAATGCAATATATATTATTATAGGTTAGGGCTTTGAATTACTTCCCATAATTTATGTAAGCTTTTTTTTTAAAGCGCTGGTGGCCTAGCGGTAAGGGCGTGCGACTTGCAATCCGGAGGTCGCGGGTTCAAACCCCGGCTCGTACCAGAGTTTTTTCGAAAATGTACGAAATATCATTTGATATTTACCAGTCGCTTTTCGGTAAAGGAAAACGTGAGGAAACCGGAATAATCCGAATAAGACCTAGTTTCACCTCTGGGTTGGAAGGTCAGATGGCAGTCGCTTTCGTAAAAACTAGTGCCCACGTCAATTCTTGGGATTGGTTTCCAAGCGGACCCCAGGCTCCCATGAGCCGAGGCAACATGCCGGGACAACGCGAGGAAGATGATGATTATTATTTATTTATTGTCGAACCGGATTCACCACGCTTCAATCTGCAACCTCCCGTTTTCTTCCAAAGCCTTCACCTCCCCTTTCCCCACTATATCCCCCAAAGCCTCCTTTACATTATCAGGCATGTTTTTAGCGTTGCCCGAGATGTAGATGTATGCGTTTTGGTTCATTATTAGAGGCCGGAGGATTGCGCTGTGCTCTGCGATTTTGTGCTGTACGTATCTGAAAATAAGATCTTTTTGAAATAAACAAATTATGAAATAAAATAAGACATTAGTTGAATGTTGACAACTTTGTGGTAAATACGATATGTGTGTGGATAAATGGTAAAATCACATTTTTAAATTTTATGTCGAAACGGCGGGCTTACAGTCGGACAAGAAAGAGATAGACACTTATTATAAGCAGAAAAGGGGGCGTCAATTAGCTAAGCCAAAGGCAATTCAAAGTAAAATATGTCTCTAAACTGAAATATGCCAAAAGCCAGACGGGCAGGGGCGGGAGCGCCCTGTGGCATATGTATCAAGGAAACTCAATTCAGCTGAGCAAAATTATTCGCAGATACATAGGGAAGCACTCGCGATTGTTTTTTCTACTCAAAAATTTCATCAATATTTATATGGCAAGCGGTTCACTTTAGTAACCGATCATAAACCCTTAATAAGCATTTTCGGGCCGCAAACTGGTGTGCCAAGCATGACTTCGAGTCGAATGCAGCGATGGGCATTGCTATTAATGGCTTATGATTTTGACATTCAGTATGTAAACTCGGCGGGAAATTGCGCCGACGCGCTGTCGCGGCTGCCTATAGGGCAGAGTAAGGAAGTTGACCCTCCGGAGCAATCTTACTTGCATTTTGCATCCGATGCGCTTTTTCTAGACTGTAACGAAGTACGTTTAAAGACGGCTAAAGATCCATTGCTAGGTCGGGTGGTCAATTATATAAAAAATGGTTGGCCCGATAGTGCGGAAATTAGGGAAATGCAACCGTATTTTAATAGGCAAAAAGAATTGTATTTGGAACTTGACTGTGTCATGTGGGGGCATCGTGTAGTATTGCCGGAAGTGTGCCGCGAGATGGTGCTGCGAGAACTGCACGAGCCTCACATGGGCGTCGTGAAGACCAAAGCCATGGCCAGGAGTTACGTGTGGTGGCCCGGAATGGACGAGGCTATAGAAGCGCGGTGTCGCGCGTGCGACGCGTGCGCGGCGGTGGCTCCGGCGCCGCCGGCGAGCGCATCGGTGCCATGGCATTGGCCGTCGCGAGCTTATGAAAGGGTCCATATCGACTTTCTAGGTCCATTAGATGGTCATACCTACATGGTCTCGGTTGACGCGCGATCAAAATGGATAGAAGTGTCATGCATGACGCGTACGACCGCCGACAGCGTCATAAGCAAATTATTACAGTCTTGGTCAAGGTGGGGAATTCCAAAACAAATAGTATCCGATAATGGCCCGCCGTTTTCTAGTAAACAATTTAATGACTTTTTAGAAAAAAATTGTGTGCGTCATATTTATTCAGCTCCTTACCACGCGGCGTCCAATGGAGCGGCGGAGGGAGCTGTAAAATTGATCAAAAATGTAATTAAAAAAGCCAGACACGAAGGGGTTAACATCGATAAAGCCATACTCAAATTTCTATTGCACTATCATAATACACCTCATTGTACCACCGGTGAGACGCCCGCTCGGCTGTTGCAGGGCCGCGATTTACGTATTCGATTAGATGCCATTAAACCGGATAGAGCCGCTAAAGTCATCAACGAACAACGTAAAATGGTAGAACGGTCACATAGGCCATCTAGGCATTTAAAAATAGGTGACCCCGTGCAATACCGAACCTTCAGAACGGGTGCAAAATGGGCGGAAGGCTACGTAACTGATAGGCTTGGGAAGTCTGATTATACGATTGTGACAGGTGACGGATCCACACACCATCGGCATATAGATCAAATGAAACGCCGACATTTAAGAAACTCAAACGCTTGCCCTTCATCCAATGCCGAAACCGAACCAGGGTGCGTCGCGCAGAGCGGCCGACAAACTAGTGTTGATGACGCCGCTACGGAACAGCCAGCACCATCGCAGGTGCCGATGGCGCCTATGGAGGTCCCGCCTCGCGCGGATGCCGGGAACCAAAAGGTAGTCGAAGGGGGGAACCCTAAACAAGCGCAACGTGTCGACCCACCGTTACCAGTAGTAGATAAAAGAGTACCTAAAGAAGTAAAACGCTACGGATTTGAAATTGACTACATTTGTTAATGTCAAATTTAATATATAATGTTTAGTTTAATGTTACCTAGGTTATACCTACTCTTTCATACGGTATACCTATTTTAATGTTGCTTATTTTTAAATGTTTAATTACAATCTATAGGTACCTAAATGCATATGATTAAGTTTAGCTCGTTACATCTAGTAAAATCAAAAGTATTGACGTAAGGGAGAAATAATGTCCGTCAGCCGAGAATACCTAGATGAATGTGCTATAGAATATACCTACTTATAGTTTTAGTTGATCTTAAGTTAACCAATCAAACATGATCTCTATTGTATAAATCATTACGGTGAAGTTCTATTAACTAACCAGCCATGTAATTGTCGTTACTGGTTTGCACAACCAATGTATAGCATAAGTTTTTTTTTATCCTTATTAATTAAGTAACACTAAACAAGCGCCGCTTTGACCATAATTTATTATTGTGTCATCGCATTCCTTATATTATAGTACTATGTAATATTAGAATAAGTGTGGGGGTGTTATGTATAGATATGTGGGTACCTATAATAATGTATGCATACCGTTAGTCGGAATAAAGCATCAGCTGTGTTAACGTACTCTCGTGGTTTTAATTATCCAAAATACTTCATCATCATCATTAAGCGTCACCTTAAAGTCGGCGCACACTCTCAAACCTCCATCCTTCTTAGTTACCGGAACCAGGGGAGTCGCCCAGTCGGCGCAGTCAACGGGCTCGATGACGCCGCTCCGCAGCATGGCGTCCAGCTCGGCGTCGACGCGGCCCCGCAGCGCGAAGGGCAGCGGTCGCGCGCGCCGGTACACCGGTGCCGCACCCTCGCGCACGCGCAGCGTGGCCGTCCCACCGTTGTAGCGCCCGAGTCCCCCATCGAAAACTTCCTTATATCTGTCGAGAATTACATTTAAATCGCTATTAACACTGCTAACGGAATTGACATTGCTAATCGGGCTACGCTCCATTATCGGTATTTTTATCCGTAATTCGGCTAACCACTCTCTGCCTAGCAAACTGGTTTCGCCATTTTCTACAACATATAAGTCCAAAGTCTTTGTAATCGAACCATAAGTTACCGGCACTGTAATTACACCATATGTTTTCATTTTTGTGCGGTCGTAAAACCTGAACACGCTACTTGGTTTTTTTAGCGTCTCGTTCTTAAAATGTAATTCGTAAGTTTCTTTGTTAATAAATGAACCGGCCGCCCCAGTATCAATTTCCATTATTAATTGTTGTCCATTTACACACATAGGTAAACTCACCGGCTTGTATTGGCTTAACGAAACTCGGTACAACGCTTCTTCCTCTTCTTCCGATTCACTCGCTTCTCCTTCGCTGTCCTCTCCGGTAACAAAATAGGTCCGCGGCCGACCGCCATTGCGCCCTCGAGTCGCTTTTTCATTGTAAGTCGACCTCTTGGGACACATCCGACGTAAATGTCCCGTCTTCCGACACATACTACATATGTATTCCTTGAATTTGCACGTCGATAAACAATGATTAGTGGCGCCGCAAGCAGTACAAGGCGTTGCACCGCCTATACTTCCTGCTGTTCCCCGCGCACTAAAACCTGTTTCCCGCTCGCCGGCGGCGCCGGAGCCACCGCCGCGCACGCGTCGCACGCGCGACACCGCGCTTCTATAGCCTCGTCCATTCCGGGCCACCACACGTAACTCCTGGCCATGGCTTTGGTCTTCACGACGCCCATGTGAGGCTCGTGCAGTTCTCGCAGCACCATCTCGCGGCACACTTCCGGCAATACTACACGATGCCCCCACATGACACAGTCAAGTTCCAAATACAATTCTTTTTGCCTATTAAAATACGGTTGCATTTCCCTAATTTCCGCACTATCGGGCCAACCATTTTTTATATAATTGACCACCCGACCTAGCAATGGATCTTTAGCCGTCTTTAAACGTACTTCGTTACAGTCTAGAAAAAGCGCATCGGATGCAAAATGCAAGTAAGATTGCTCCGGAGGGTCAACTTCCTTACTCTGCCCTATAGGCAGCCGCGACAGCGCGTCGGCGCAATTTCCCGCCGAGTTTACATACTGAATGTCAAAATCATAAGCCATTAATAGCAATGCCCATCGCTGCATTCGACTCGAAGTCATGCTTGGCACACCAGTTTGCGGCCCGAAAATGCTTATTAAGGGTTTATGATCGGTTACTAAAGTGAACCGCTTGCCATATAAATATTGATGAAATTTTTGAGTAGAAAAAACAATCGCGAGTGCTTCCCTATGTATCTGCGAATAATTTTGCTCAGCTGAATTGAGTTTCCTTGATACATATGCCACAGGGCGCTCCCGCCCCTGCCCGTCTGGCTGGCTGAGCACGCCGGCGACCCCGCGCGGGCTTGCGTCACACGTTAGCGTCACCTGGTTGTTAGGGTCATAGTGCGCTAGTATCCGCTTCCCTATCAATAAAGATTTGATTTTATTAAAGGCCTCATCGCAATTTGTGGTCCAATTCCACCGGGCGCCTTTCCTTAGCAAGCTATGTATGGGGTCTAGAATATCGCTCGCGTTAGGAATGAACTTAGAATAGAAATTAACCATACCTAAGAACGATCGGACTTCGGTCACGCACGATGGTGGTGGCATTTTAGCTACAGCCGCTACCTTGTTAGGGTCGGGTTTTATCCCGTCTTTGCTAACCACAAACCCTAAATAACAGACCTCGTCGGCTAGAAACGTGCACTTACTTTTCTTTAACTTTAAACCCAAATCCTTTAATTTCTTCAATACCGCTTCTAACGTAGATAAATGGCCCTGCCTAGTTTTACCAAATATCAAAATATCGTCACAAAAACTCTGAGCGTTAGGAATATCCCTCACTATTGACTCACTAATTCTACAAAATATACCCGAACTTGATGATAAGCCATATGGAAGCCTATTGTACTTAAAAAGTCCCCGGTGAGTGTTAATAACTGTTAACATTTTTGAATCCTCCGACAAACAAATCTGATTATACGCTTGTGACAAGTCTATTTTTGTAAATAATTCTCCCCCCGACAAGTTAGCAAATAACTCCTCAACTTTCGGCAACGGATACCTATCTACTCTAAGAACCGGATTAAGCGTCACCTTAAAGTCGGCGCACACTCTCAAACCTCCATCCTTCTTAGTTACCGGAACCAGGGGAGTCGCCCAGTCGGCGCAGTCAACGGGCTCGATGACGCCGCTCCGCAGCATGGCGTCCAGCTCGGCGTCGACGCGGCCCCGCAGCGCGAAGGGCAGCGGTCGCGCGCGCCGGTACACCGGTGCCGCACCCTCGCGCACGCGCAGCGTGGCCGTCCCACCGTTGTAGCGCCCGAGTCCCCCATCGAAAACTTCCTTATATCTGTCGAGAATTACATTTAAATCGCTATTAACACTGCTAACGGAATTGACATTGCTAATCGGGCTACGCTCCATTATCGGTATTTTTATCCGTAATTCGGCTAACCACTCTCTGCCTAGCAAACTGGTTTCGCCATTTTCTACAACATATAAGTCCAAAGTCTTTGTAATCGAACCATAAGTTACCGGCACTGTAATTACACCATATGTTTTCATTTTTGTGCGGTCGTGAAACCTGAACACGCTACTTGGTTTTTTTAGCGTCTCGTTCTTAAAATGTAATTCGTAAGTTTCTTTGTTAATAAATGAACCGGCCGCCCCAGTATCAATTTCCATTATTAATTGTTGTCCATTTACACACATAGGTAAACTCACCGGCTTGTATTGGCTTAACGAAACTCGGTACAACGCTTCTTCCTCTTCTTCCGATTCACTCGCTTCTCCTTCGCTGTCCTCTCCGGTAACAAAATAGGTCCGCGGCCGACCGCCATTGCGCCCTCGAGTCGCTTTTTCATTGTTAGTCGACCTCTTGGGACACATCCGACGTAAATGTCCCGTCTTCCGACACATACTACATATGTATTCCTTGAATTTGCACGTCGATAAACAATGATTAGTGGCGCCGCAAGCAGTACAAGGCGTTGCACCGCCTATACTTCCTGCTGTTCCCCGCGCACTAAAACCTGTTTCCCGCTGCTGGCGCCGCGCTGGCGGCCGCCGCCCGGCCCCGCGCCCCGCGCCGTCTCCGCTAGCCACGCGATGCACCGCTCCCGCGGGCTCTCCGAATGCTCGACCGCCGCCGCCCGTCATAATTGCTGCATCACGCTCTGCCGCCTCCAATGAACATGCCAAGGTCACCGCCCTATTAGCATACGTCAAATCCTCTTCCGCAAACAGCCGTTGCCGTATAACGTCCCCACTCACCCCGCATACCAGCTGGTCTCGAAGGTTATCCGCTAAAGTTTCTTTAAAATCGCAAGTTCGCGCTAACTTCTTCAGCTCCGCCACGTACTGCGATATGGACTCGCCCGCCGCCTGCCTTCTAAGCCGAAAACGGTATCGCTCGGCCATTATAGACGGCTTCGGCTTTAAATGTTTTTGCACCAATGCCACCAAGTTCTTGAAAGTTAACTCCGACGGCTTTTTCGGGCTCGCTAGATTAGTCATTAACTCATAACACTGATCACCGACCACCGCAATTAACGTTGATAACTGCTTATCGTCCGCCACGGAATTAGCTTTGAAATACATTTCGAGTCGCTCACAGTATAAGTCCCAACTGCCATTTTCGATGTCGAACTCGCGAATTTTACCGATAGACATGTTTTTTATTATTACGCACGCGTCTCACAGGCTATTATTGCGATAAATAGCTAAGCTTGTTCTCCGAAGTCGCCAATGAAGTATTTTGGATAATTAAAACCACGAGAGTACGTTAACACAGCTGATGCTTTATTCCGACTAACGGTATGCATACATTATTATAGGTACCCACATATCTATACATAACAACTAGATATTTTAAATGCTTCGTTATAGCGAACTGCTGAACACCAAAAGTGGCGCGCGCCCACTGCGACACATTACCCTAGCATGTCTGGCCGCGAGGGCGCTGTGCAGGCACAAGCCGGAGCTGGCGTTAGATTCCCCGATCATACCGAGGCATCTCGTGCAGTTTTTGGATTTACAACGCCCTTAGTTGTTTCCTTTTGGTCACATTTCCGTTTAGTCACAATTTCTAATTTGTCATATTTCTGTTTTGACACTTTCAAGATTTGTCACACTTCCATTATGTAACATTTCAATTTTGTCACTATTTTTATTCAGTCTTGTAACAATTTCAATTTTCTTGCTTGTAAGACTAGATATTTTAAATGCTTCGTTATAGCGAACTGCTGAACACCAAAAGCGGCGCGCGCCCACTGCGGCACATTACCCTAGCATGTCTGGCCGCGAGGGCGCTGTGCAGGCACAAGCCGGGGCTGGCGTTAGATTCCCCAATCATACCGAGGCATCTCGTGCAATTTTTGGATTTACATTGCCCTTAGTATTTTAATTTTAACACTTTTAATAACAAAACTTCCGTGAGACATAGACATATGATATATTAAAACGGGTCACTCGTATTTTAAATTGAAAATTGCTGTACATGTTTCACTACGTACCATTATCTGGAGCACGCGTTGGCGAACCGACCAATAAATAAATACATTACGTTAATATGTTGGTTAAATACGTGAGTGGCCCCTTTTAATGTATTTAATATTTTTACACAATTTTTATTTTTGTTGCATTTCACTTTGTGACATTTTCAGTTGTGTCACTTTCAAGATTTGTCACATTACAGATATGATCGTTTTCCATTTGGCCACAAATCAATTCCTTTTTGTGAGATGAACGTCAACTATCTCACACTGTTATGTCACTATATTTACGTTACTTCGGTCGGCAACGCGCATGTAACACCCTTAGAGTTGTAGGCGTCCATAAGCTACGGTAGCCGCTTACCATCAAGCGGGCCGTATGCTTGTTTTCCACCGAAGTGGTAAATTTACATTTGCAGGAGCACTAACTACTAGTAATATAATATCATATCCGGTGTCAATATTTGTGTCGTTTTCAAGCAAAAGGTACCACATTGTCGCTCGTTGATAAGGTTGATTTCTCATTGAAGCTATATGGAAATAGCGCCTTACTGACAAGCGACAATAAGTACCCTTTTGGTTAAAAATGGCACATATTTTAAGTAGTTTCCTGGGACTGTGTACCTACCCTAATCAACATGTATAAATAAAGATATGTAAAATTCTTGTAAAATGGCACATTTTAAGTAGTTTCCTGGGACTGTGTACCTACCCTTATCAACATGTATAAATAAAGATATGTAAGATTCTTGTATGTAACCACCGTATTATATAATATTCTAAAATTTCACGAACGGCAGAGTCGTTGAGATAACTGTTGATTGGTATAATTGTGATATTTTAGAAAAAAAAATCTCGTTATTAGACTGAAATTGATCAAATGTGTCGTTTTCAAGCAAAAGGTACCACATTGTCGCTTGCCGAATGTATAAAGATACAAGCAATTTTCGTCCTTATGGTAAGCGACAATGTGGTACCTTTTAATTGAAAACGTCACAAATTATAACTTAAATATAACGATTGTAGGTTAAAAATTATTTAATTTATTGATCTGTTCGACGTTTGATCCCAAATCACCACATTTATTTAGTATAACCAATTTCCAAAATCGTATAGCTAAAGAGTAAATATCATTCTTTTAAAATACTAAGTTTCAAATCACCAACATATCTAACAATTAATCAATAAGAATAAGACTATAGATTTTCTAAATACTTCTATGAAATATTCTCAATATAAGCTATAGTTGGTCAAGCAAATCTTGTCAGTAGAAAAAGGCGCGAAATTCAAATTTTCTATGGGACGATATCCCTTCGCCCCTACATTTTGCCGCCTTTTCTACTCACAAGATTTGCTTGATCAACAATAGTTATTCCAAATCGGCCCAAAGGCAATCCGCGGTACTCGAAAGTCTCCCTCCGTTTCGATTTTGCAATTGCAGAGACAGAGACGGGTAAGTACATAGATTTTTTCACTACGGATATATTTAAATGTGGTGATTTCGGAACAATTGTTCTAAGTACCTTAGTGTATCATTGTACCTACCAAAATAACCAATCATAATACTGTATGTATCTTACACTGTAGCCGTCTAACCGTTGTTGATTTGTGCCATTCTCAATCAAAAGGATACTTATTGTCGGTTGTCAATAAGGCGCTATGTCCATATAGCTTCAATTTGAAATCAACCTTATTGACAAGCGACAATGTGGTACCTTTTGGTTGAAAATGTCACATTTACTGATAATTTCATACACTACGACCATAATACGCTGTCTGTACTGACCAATTGTCAGATTTAAAGCCTATTTGTGACGTTCTCAATCAAAAGGTACCACTTTTTTTTTTTTATAAATATAAATATTATAGGGACATTCTTACACAAATTGGCTAAGTCCCACGGTAAGCTCAAGAAGGCTTGTGTTGTGGGTACTCGGACAACGATATATATAATACTAATACAAATACTTAAATACATAGAAAACATCCATGACTCAGGAACAAATATCTGTGTTTATCACACAAATAAATGCCCTTACCGGGATTCGAACCCAGGACCATCGGCTTCACAGGCAGGGTCACTACCCACTAGGCCAGAGCGGTCGTCGAAAATATATAATATATAAGTTTCTTTGTCGCTTACCATAAAGACTAAATTTGTATGTATCTTTATACAAATAACTTGTCAGAGCATCCTTATGGCAAGCGACAATGGGTACCTTTTGATTGAGGACGTCACATTTCTTGGCTTAACACTATGTATGAGATTATGAAAGAAAAACACCTAAATGTATTCACTATCCGTTGTCATGATATAAAATAAAAACTGCATGTTACTAGTTCGCAATTTGTTTTATTTCCATAAATGCATGAAAATACAATATTTAATTATTAAAATATAATGCAATATATATTATTATAGGTTAGGGCTTTAAATTACTTCCCATAATTTATGTAAGCTTTTTTTTTTAAAGCGCTGGTGGCCTAGCGGTAAGGGCGTGCGACTTGCAATCCGGAGGTCGCGGGTTCAAACCCCGGCTCGTACCAGAGTTTTTTCGAAAATGTACGAAATATCATTTGATATTTACCAGTCGCTTTTCGGTAAAGGAAAACGTGAGGAAACCGGAATAATCCGAATAAGACCTAGTTTCACCTCTGGGTTGGAAGGTCAGATGGCAGTCGCTTTCGTAAAAACTATTGCCTACGTCAATTCTTGGGATTCGTTTCCAAGCGGACCCCAGGCTCCCATGAGCCGAGGCAACATGCCGGGACAACGCGAGGAAGATGATAATTATTATTTATTAATTGTCGAACCGGATTCACCACGCTTCAATCTGCAACCTCCCCTTTTCTTCCAAAGCCTTCACCTCCCCTTTCCCCACTATATCCCCCAAAGCCTCCTTTACATTATCAGGCATGTTTTTAGCGTTGCCCGAGATGTAGATGTATGCGTTTTGGTTCATTATTAGAGGCCGGAGGATTGCGCTGTGCTCTGCGATTTTGTGCTGTACGTATCTGAAAATAAGATCTTTTTGAAATAAACGAATTATAAAATAAAATAAGACATTAGTTGAATGTTGACAACTTTGTGGTAAATACGATGTGTGTGGATAAATGGTAAAATCACATTTTTAAAATTTATGTCGAAACGGCGGGCTTACAGTCGGACAAGAAAGACAGACACTTATTATAAGCAGAAAAGGGGGCGTCAATTAGCTAAGCCAAAGGCAATTCAAAGTAAAATATGTCTCTAAACTAAAATATGCCAAAATTAATATGTGTAGGTACAACAAATACAAACAACACAAGCTGGATGACAAATTTTCATTAATGGTATCAATCGATCAGGTTTATTTTTAGGGTCAAATGTCTATATGGGACCCATTGCATTAAAGCAATACAAAAGTCTGAAATGATAGTCAAAGCCAGACCGTCGTACTTCACTCGCGAAACGCTTCTAACAAAACGATAAGTGAACGTGACATCAAGTTGACTGAGAGCCCATTATGAATGTATGGACAAAATAATTTGCTATGTTACTAGATTTTGTTATAAAATTCAACATGTGTCGTCATCCCTATTATTTAGTATTGATATAGGTATTAAAGATTCGGTCACCATTGTCTCCTCAAAAACCCCTCTCGTAATTAATGGACGCCCCCAAACATGTATTTTTGATTGCAAGCAGCGGTTGTTTGCCACCATATTGAAGGTAACGAATTAACGATATTTGATTATTTTATTTTAGTTTATCTTTACTGTGAAAAAACCGTGAAATAAAACTTACATTTTCTGTTCCTGATCCCTCGAAAACGCGCAATGCAGGCTGATTCTCCCCTCACCCGCCCACCGCTCTATCTCCTCCCTACAATGGAAGTCTTTCTCCCTATACCGACACCCGAACAACAGATGTATTGTGTATTTGTCAGCCGTGTTGTTGTGGAGTCGGTGTTGTATGAGAGCGCGGAACGGGGCGAGGCCGGTGCCCGGCCCGATTAGGATTAGCGGGGTACACTGGAACAAGAAAATAATGGCAACATAGAACATACTTTAGTATGATTCAAATTTTTATTTCATGTTTTCACACTGGGCAATATGGTCAATTTTTTTTTTTTTCTTTATTTTGGCACAAACAGTCATTACAGAAAAATGACATTGAAAAGTATTACATATAATATTGACAATACAGTGCCGAAAACGTAATAGATTATAGTTATAAATTTGTTGCAACGGACCTGAATTAACTTAACTATAAGAAGAAGATGCAATTGAAAGAAGGAAGACGTCCAGTCTGACTGCTATCCCAGAACATGTCACCTTTAAATTAAAGTAAATCAATTAATTTACAGTAAAGTAGCAGCAGGGTGTCATTTATAGGGCATTAGCGTGCCAAGCACCAGGACGTTTACCTTCGTAATTTTTAGCTACCTACTTAATGTCTAAGCGTGTTACTGGTACATTATACATTGATTATTACTCACTTATAATTTAATTAATCGTAACTATTTAATTTATTGTTTTACGTGAGGTTGTGGTAATTTCCGTTTGCAATACTACGAGTTACTAGTACATAAACTACTTATGTAGTTATACACGGTGTTACTTGAGCCACTGAAAACCTGAGACACCCCAACAGATTTTTTTATTTTAAATTCATCTTGAGTATTTATTCTTTAATCCGATAAATATTCAAAAAAATATTCGTTGTTTAGTTTTCTTAACAGTTCTATTCGACTGGTAATTCTACACAAGATACTTCGTCGTTTTAGTGACATTAAACAATTGCTAGTTACCATCGTAAGCACTGTTAACTGACCATTTGCATACCTTACTGCAACGAGATAAGGTTTACCAATGGCCAGTTAAGGGTGTTGCTCATTGACAAATAACGTGTCAAATGCTAGTTGTTGATATTGTTGCATTACAAACTTGTAGACTGAGCATGTAAAAATAATAAAAAAATTACCCCCATTAAAATATAGCGCAATCGATTCTCCTATCGATTCTGAACAAACTGTATTTAGGTTATTTAAATATCAGTACGGTTTTTACTCACTATAATTTTTAGTCGCTTTTGGCGACATGTTTCCAACACCGCGGACACTCGTGCCTGAGGATGGATTCCCAAAGAATCCGAAACATGTCGCCAAAAGCGACTAAAAATAATAGTGAGTAAAAACCGTACTGATAAATATTTTGAAATATGTCTCACGATAGTTTAAGTGCGATTGTATTTAGGTTTTCAGTGGGTCATGAAACACCGTGTACAGTGAATTATTGTCGGTGGGGAATGGATGGTTTTGCAGACTGAGTATTAATTTTAAACGTTTACTCACCGTGTCCTTAGGGAACAGCAGGGTCCCTTTCTTGATCCACCCGTACACCTTGTCTCCCGGTCGTAGGTCCTTCAGCCAGTTGGAGGCTAGGCCCAAACGTGGCTTCTTCAGCTTGCTGTAGTACTTCACTACTGCTACTAGTAAATCCACCTGTCAATAAAATCAGTTAAACAATATGGCTGCCAAGCATTGAACTATTACGTACGTACAGTACCGGCACAGAGAACCAGTATTTTGCGCCACGAGTTGATGTTGTTTTAAGGGTTCCGTACTCAAAGGGTAAAAACGGGACCCTATTACTAAGTCTCCGCTGTCTGTCCGTCTGTCACCAGGCTGTATCTCATGAACCGTGATAGCTAGACAGTTGAAATTTTCACAGATGATGTATTTCTGTTGCCGTTATAACAACAAATACTAAAAACAGAATAAAATAAATATTTAAGTGGGGCTCCCATACAACAAACGTAATTTTTTCGCCTTTTTTGCTTAATGGTACGGAACCCTTCGTGCGCGAGTCCGACACGCACTTGGCCGGTTTTTTTTGTTTATAGTGTCACATAATAAATAACCGAGTAAAGTTAGATTAAAAGTCCTAGTTAGAGGTTACTTTGGGAATTAATTGTATCGAGCGAAGTGTCATAATTCGTGTGTCGGAAGCTTATAAATTAAAGATAATTATAATAAGAACTACATATATTTTTTCCACATCTACGAATATCAACATCTCTTAGAAAAATATGATCATCATATAAGGAGATTTTTCGGATTCTGGCTCAGGGAACCGCCTTAACTATTATTAGTTTACCTTTCGGCCCCCAGAGGGCAGAGAGCTGCTGGCTATGGAGAAAGACCGAGGTTTGATAGGTGAGAACAATTCGAACAATATCTCTATGGTCAACTTTGATGCGGATTTGTGAAAATCGTGAAGAACCTGAAAATAATAAACAAATTAATCAAAATAGGTTCAAGGTCTTAATAATCTAGCTATACTATTTTTTCTACTGCTATACTATTTTTTTATTCAGGCGTGACCTGACCACCTCCGATGAATAGCTATCAGACACCCGGGTCGAGTAATAATTATATATAGCAAACTTTAGTTTCGTTGCTCTCGAAATCAGCAACTATTATCCGTCTCTTAGTCTAATATAATAAGCATAGGCCCATATGGGGCAATAGAAATATATTAAAGTAATTAATATTCTAGTAATTCTGAAAAATGAATCTAATATAATATAATTATACGTTATCGGAAATGTGCTGACACGCCTTATCTGTGAATTTACCTCAAGAACAGTCCTCTTGGGCCTCCTACAATAATTCAACCAATCCTCTTGCCCCTGCGCCGAACTGAGCTCTAAACATTTGTCTCGCTCTAATTTATCCTCCGACACTAGCGCCAGAAGAGAGAAGACGTATTGAGTAGGGTAGAACTTTAGGTCCCAATACTGTTCTGCTATTTCATATAATGTTAGGGGTTCCTTTAGGAAATCTGGTACTGGCATGTCTGAAACAAATACGGTGTCAGTGGCGGGAGCGTCCACAGACCTCGGTGCCCATCAGCTTACCTAAGAATTTCAATCACCTGAGTTTTTTTATTTATTAACTCCGGCTTCACTTTACAGGATAAATACAGGTAGGCACTTCGTCATCAATACGAGTAGGTACAGAATAAAATGTAATCAAAATTTTCTTCAAAAGTTTAAGTGTGGTACATCTCAGGAAGCTAGTGGTAACCTTAACCAAAGATAGATATAACTCCGTAATAGATGGATACAGTCTAAGGAAAAAACGTGCCTCGAAAATCAAGAAAATTTGATTCTCGTTCCGAGGGCGCTACTAGCTTTGGCCAACTGTCGTATAGATGGCGTTGACGGTTTCGTTTGTTATTTATCAATTTTAACGCATATCAGTGAAAGAACATGGGTCAAAATCATATAAATAATTAATGCAAATAAAAAACATCATTTATCCATATCTAAATACATTTTATCGTATTTTAAAAAATATTTATTTTTAGTTTTAAAGTGTGTCGACAGATGGCAGTGAATTTACTGGGGTTACAAAATTTACTATGACAGTACCGCTCTAGTATAAGTTAGTCTTATCTAAAGTCTTGGCCTCCGAAACGAGAGCACTCCACTTTCCCCGACCCTGCGCCGTTTCCTGCCAATTATCAGCTTGAAGCTGTCGCAGATCCGCTTCTACACTGTCTCCCCAGCGGTATCTGGGGCGACCTACCGGGCGGAAATTCCTAAAACTTATTTATAAAAAAAACCGGACAAGTGCGAGTCGGACTCGCGCACCGAGGGTTCCGTACTTTTTAGTATTTGTTTTTATAGCGGAAACAGAAATACATAATCTGTGAAAATTTGAGAAGAGGTCCCTTTCTTACATATTTCGTAAAATATGATGCAAAATTAAGAACCCCGCCGATTGTACTGAAACCATTAATTGCAATGGGTTAAAATTTGCTTTTATGAAAGCTTGACAGTTCTTTATGGGATGACAGCTGCCGCCGCCATCTTTGTCTTGTTAAGTCAGTTAGTTGATTGGCCAATAAGTCAGTCATTTGATTGGTCGACAAATCGATGAGATAACCATCAGGAAAACACAGACATATTTTAATAGTAATTTATTAATCCTGCTGTTCTTCTTTCCATCCATCTTCCAAACTGAGAAAGCGCCTTTTAGCGGCGGTGTTCATGTAGGGGCGGAGCGCCCACTCCGTGTCCGCGGCCTCCAGGGCGTCCAGCGTGCCCAACTTTATCTCGTACAGCTTCATTTGGAAGCGGGGACCGATTTCTGTTAGCTCGATGTCTTTGCCCGACTGGAAAAAGGAAAATTGTAATGATATATTATATATTTTTGACGACCGGTCTGACCTAGTAGATAGTGACCCTGCCTGTGAAGCCGATGGTCCTGGGCTCGAATCCCGGTAAGGGCATTTATTTGTGTGATGAGCACAGATATTTGTTCCTGAGTCATGGGTGTTTTCTATGTATATATTCTATATCTTATCTTATCTTATTTTATTTCTTTACACAAATTACGGTAGATATATTATAATGAAATGTTTTAATAGGTATTAGATAGTAAGTTAAACATTGTTGTTGTGCCCTAACAGGGTGTCATGAATTTACTTACTTTATTTGTAACACCTTATTTTATGTATCATGACTGTGCAATAAATGAAATATAAGTATTATATATATCGTTGTCTGAGTACCCATAACACAAGCCTCCTTGGGCTTACCGTGGGACTTAGTCAATCTGTGTAAGAATGTCCTATAATATTTATTTATTTATAATAGAATATCTTCATGTCAGATCATAGTAAGTAAGTAAGTATCATGATGAGATTGATAAGTAAAAGAGTGTAAAAATAACAGAAGAAACAATAAGAATGGAAGTGAGAATAAGAATGGAAACCATATTGTTTTTCACTTTTACTATCGTATCGCTGCTGAGAGTTCTGAGGTAGATATGGGCCACTAGAAGAGACCAAAGTATTTACACCACATGCAGTCAAATCGGGACGCAGCAAAAGCTAACTTTGCTTTCATGTTGCACAAACTAACTAATGATAGGGTAATGAAGGATAAAACGGAACTGTTAAAGAAAAAACCGGCCAAGTGCGAGTCGGACTCGCGTTCCAAGGGTTACATTACACAATTTAAACAATGTATTTTTTATAAAAAAAAAAATAAACTAAAATTTAAACTGTTTATTTCAACAAAGATTACAAAGACTATTTACAGACTTAGCCTAATCTACATTCTAATAGATTGTATGCTAAGTATGGTCTTAATTGTAATATTTCTATTACATTTATATTATTACTATTTATTTATTATGTGAAATGTCTTTAAAAAACCCGTAGGGGTCGGATCCAAAACTAAGTAATTAAGTCCGACTCACGCTTGACTGCACATTCTAATAAGTTTTCCGGTGATCTATAGGTAAAGATCTATTTTGTGTATTTTTTTCAAAATTTTTGACCCAGTCGTTTCGGAGATAAAGGGGAGGGGAATGGTCATTTTATGCCTATTTTCTTGAATAACTTCTAAACTATTTATCTTAAAATTATAAAAAAATATATACATTTGAGATTCTAACAAATCACAATGAGCTCTTTCATTTGATATGTAACACGATATAGTTTGACAAACTTTATTGGTCCAGTAGTTTCGGAGAAAATAGGCTGTGACAGACGGACGGACAGACGCACGAGTGATCCTATAAGGGTTCCGTTTTTTCCTTTTGAGGTACGGAACCCTAAAAATAATAATAAGATAATAAAAACTCACCTTTCTGTAGGTGTGTTGTCTGAAGCTGATATAATCATCGTTGTTAGCGAATGTGACGACTCGTTTCGAGTCTGCTTTAGGCACCGGGAACAGGTATTTCAATATACTCATAGCTCGCATACCTGTGAAATTAAAATATAGTTTTAGTTTACGACTTACTCATCACTATTGGACATTGCCAGTAGAGAGCCACTCGATCAGATGGCGCCACTACCTTTGGCCTACTCTCGGATAGATGGCGTTGACGGTTTCGTTTGTTATTTAACAATTTTGACGCATATCAGTGAAAGAACATGGGTCAAATCATATAAAAATAATTAATGCAAATAAAAAAAATCATTTATCCATATTTATATACATTTTATCATATTTTTATAAATCTTCATTTTTGGCATGGCAGTAAATTTACTGTAGTTACAAAATTTACTATGACAGTACGCTCTATCCTATTATATCCTCTTTGGTATAGGTTAGAGCACGCGCTGATTCGGTTAAGATAATGTCTGTATGGCCGCAGATTAGAGATGTGATGTTAAGATAGCATAATGTATTCAACACTTGGTGTTGATTTATTAAATCATCACCAAGTGTTTAATATTACGAAATTTGCGCTTGAATGTGTCTGCGTCGGTTCGCCGACGCGTGTGGCATCTATTGAAGCTCCTCGTTATAAAAAAACGTGATTGAAACGTTTTATGTATCTACTTATTTTGTACTAGCAACCCGCCCCGGCTACGCACGGGTTGTTCAACTAATTTACTCAAAACCTTTACAAATTATACATATAAACCTTCTATCTATTAAAAAAATCTACATCAAAATCCGTTGCGTAATTTTAATGATCTGAGCATACATAGACAGACGGGCAGACAGCGAAAAGCGACTTTGTTTTATACTATGTATGATATCCGAGTCTCACGACAGTTTTGTCAACATACCCAAATCAGTCTTGAAATTGTGGAACACGAGGTGCGGGAACTGCTCAGACATAGGCCCGAGGTCCGGGATGTCGTGTCGCATCACGACGCCCGAGAGAGTAAAAGATGCGGTAGGTCCATATGGTAGGTGGCATATGACCTGAATAATGTTATCGTATCTTAGAAAGTGTTTTATTAAGTTAAATGTTTGTATCTTCAAAAAATATATTATTTAAACCAATTTTTTAACATGCAGATACGTCTGCGAGCGATACTACAAATTTTATATTAAAGGAAAAAAATGAAAGTTACGCTTCCGGCAGGACTTGAACCCTGCCGGAACCTTAACCTGCCGGAAGCGTAACTTTTTAATTTTTTTCGTTTAATACAAAATTTGGATATATTATTTTAGTTTTTGTGTTATTTCCACATGCTTGAGTGGCTACTGTTCTTCGATCCACCAATGGTGTAGATATTTTTTTTTTTAACATCAAAGGTTTGATGAAATTCCTTGAAGAATTGGACTAGCCTACCCCCCCCCCCCCCCCCCCTTCACGTAAAAATATGCGCCAGTTATAGAGTTGCGGAAACTTGTTCTACAATACAATGAATAACGCGAAATTAGTATATGTAATGCATAATATAAGTAGGATTTATGTTTTACTTACCAAAGCATCAGGAACGCCTCTGTGCTCGTGGACAACAATGAAGTCGGTAACCTCATTCGCGCGACAGGCGTGAATCAGCTGAGACATCTCATAACCACCTCTGTTCATACGCTGGCTGTTTGGAAATATTAATCTGAAAATAAAGGATAACACAATTTAAAAATTTCCAGTTTTCAACACATACTAAAATGTACCGGGACTACGACAATTCAATTTTATTTATAACACTTTAAACTCTCGCGCTTTCTTTACCGGGTCTAACGCGATTAAATTTCATTATTTTACCTTTTTTCCGACATTTCTAATGTCGGGTAGTTTAGTGTTGTTTACCAATATCTCAATTGACATTTGCTGGGAGTCAGTCTTCCGTGTCCACAGCTAGTGCAACCTAGTTGACACGTCGGAAAAAAGGTAGGATAATGGAATTTAATCGCGTTAGACCCGGTAATGACATTAATTAATTGTATTTAATTCATGACGTTGGGGATATGCTGACGGCTCAGCAAACCTAAACACAACACAATATAAATAAGTTCAACTTGCCCAATACATTTTTGAGATATACCTGGGAAAGTGTTAAGATTAGGACGACATTAAATGTATTTTTTATGGTTTTAGTATAATCTGGATACTGAACTGGGCCCTAATTTGTCGAAGCAATCTGTCGATTACCGATTATCCTATCTATCATCCAGATAGTCAATTTCTGGGATACAGAAGATAAAAAGAACTCACCTAAGTTCCTTAACAAACATCTTTAGCCGGGCACTAGGTTCCCTTGATGTTGTGATCATGATCTTCGGGTCCTCAACCCCAGCATACCGGTACTCGTCGTCCTGGGAGCTCTGAGTGTTAGCACCACCGCTGAAACTGCCGATGACTGCTGCTCTTTGAGGACCTGAAGGTTTACGATGGGATGAAATTAGGTACTTAGATAATTTAGTAATAGTTACACCATGATTAAAAGCAAAACCAAGTATGAAAGCAGAATTTCTGGATAATTTGGTAGCCCAATCAGACTCAAATATTACCGATTATTTCCCCCCTAAATGTCTCACATAAAGAGCTTATTACCCTATCCTAATTTAGTGACTAACAAGAGGGACGACGCTATACGTGAGAAACGATAGAAAGTATCTCTTTTCGCGTCTCAGGTATAGCGGCGTCCCTCTCGTTAAGTCACTAAATTTAGCAAAGTGTAATAAGCCCTTAAGTAATGCACAGCCCAAATAGGTTAGGTTAGTGAAACTGATGGTTCTTGGTTCAAATCCAGGTAAGGGCCAATATTTGGGTGATTCATAAATATTTGATCCAAAATCACAGTTTTTTCTAGGCTTACACAAGTATTTTATCAATTTATTTTTGGACTAGGTCTGATGGTGTATTATTTTTGTATATGTAGGTATATGTGTATTTATAAAGCCAACACAGGTCTAAGACCCAAATATAATTCATTTTTATGCCAAAACATACTAGAATAATGTAAACAACATAATAAAAACTACTGGCATTTGCTAGAAACAGGAACTGTTATTTTAAATCATTGTGTAAGACTTAATCTGAATGCTAATGTAGTGTAGTAGTAGTGAATAAATTAATGAATATTATATAAATAAAAGTAGTATTATTTGTGTTTTGATTCAAAATGGTTGTTCCTGATGCCTGGTAAGCTAAACTACAGTTTTGTTAACATTATAATGATCTTGGTATAAGGAAGGTGGGGTAAGACTAACTTTTACTTACGTAAGTAGGGACAAAGCTATTTGTTAGAATGAGATAATGATATTCATCTCTCATTCTGTGTTATAGCTGTGTCCCTACTTACATAAGTAAAACTTACAAGTGTATCTTAGTCCTATCACTGGGGTAAGACTATCACTTGTATGGAATCCTCATACAAACAGTCTTGCCCAGAGCAAAATAAACTATGTTACCCCACCTTTATATACATTCACTCAATAAAGCAGATTTTGACTAAATAAAAAAAATATATAACCGGACTACATTTTTTCCATACATTTTTTTTCTACTTTTTGTTAGATTAAAATGTAGCCTATATCACCCAGATAAAACTTATTTTCATCTTATTGTTTTCTATTGCATCCTAAAGGAATCCAGAGTTTTTCATCACTTAGGTACCTATTTCAAGTTGTCTTTTATAAATTGGTGTTTGCATCATTTTGCAATGGGAACTAGGGACATTATTTTTATTCTTGCCCTAAAGAGTTTGTGACATGCAGCCGAAAAAAAAATACAACTATCACTTTCAAGGCCTTTTTCTCCGACTCCTAGTTATCAATATAAATATTTATATTTTTAAATAAGCAGATAATTATTTGTAACCAACCATGGTCCCTGATTTAACAAAGGGTTAATAAGTAAATGTAGAACCCAGCTACCAAACTAAAAACAAGGTTATCATTACCACACAACTAGTAAACATAATAAAGTAACTGAAGACAAAGAAATATGCATAAAAAAGTCAATAGAACCATACCTTTATCCTCAAAATCAATTCTCTTCTGTAAAGAGAGCGCTTCTTTCCTCAAATCTCCATGAATCGGAATGTTTTCTTCCAAGCTTCTTTTGATCTGATCTTTTTTCGCTTGAATGCTCTTCTGCTTGTCTTCCACTGATTTTCTATACAAGTACTCGCGGCGCAAACGCGCCTGCCTTCGTAGCATATTGTTTTGTCTTTATTTAAATTCGTAAATATTAAAATTTGTTACAAATTACAATGCTACGCTCGCATTTTCACGGCCAAGTTACAATTACAACGCGACAGTGACAGGATGACAGCGGAACGCACGTGCTGGTTTGACATTGACGTTTTGCGTTTTGATATTGCATTAAGCGTATAAACTTAGGCAAAAAATGTGACTTAGTTGGTCAAGCAAATTTTGTCCGTAGAAAAAGGCGCGAAATTCAAATTTTCACGCGAAATTAATATCCCTTCACGCCTACATTTTTTAAATTTTCCGCCTTTTCTACTGACAAGATTTGTTTGACCAACTATACAAATACATATTACAATGAAAAATATGTCTACATTCATTTCAATAAATTTATCAAAGGAACCTCGAATGGAAGTAGTAATTTAACATTACAAAAATGATACTACTTTTATTGTACGAGATGCAATAACATGATGCAGTAACAAAACGCACCCCTAGGTTCCGTTCAGAAATCAATAGCACAAATGTTGAACTTTTGTTTAAAAATAATGTTATAGTTGGTCAAGCAAATCTTGTCAGTAGAAAAAGGTGCATTTTTTTAAATTTGCCGCCTTTTTCTACTGACAAGATTTGCTTGACCAACTACAGAAATTTTTTACTTAGAAAAATTACCTTCATGACATTCCTCTACCAGTAACCTGTGGTGAGGTTTTATGTCCATATTGTGTGTTTTAAAGATCTCAAACAGGTCTTCTATATCTTCTTTAGCGTTACGGGGTCTAATGTTGAACACATCTCCCGGTTGATAATCTATAGTTGTTGTATTTTCTGTGGTAAATGTTAGTAATCTTACATCCTGCAAAAAGATTAGTTTTAATTAAAACCAGCTAAAATCTAATATGTAAAACTTTAGGTTTCAGCAAGGAATTAGAGTACCAGGTATAACTAAGTGTCGGCAATGCGCATGTAATATCTCTGGTGTTGCAGGCGTCCATAGGCTACGGCGACTGCTTACTATCAGGCCGGCCATATGCTTGTTTGCCACCGACGTGGTATTAAAAAATATATATTTTCATTCTCTTCGGGATTGAACTTCAAAAATATTTTTTAAAAATCCTCAAGCTGTACTACATTTGATGTTTGGTAGTGAGTTAGTGGATGTTACCACTGATAGTGATACTTGGGATAAGGCTAGGAAGACGAAGAATGGGCTGGCTTGACTTAAAAATAAATAAAAAATTTAAACTTACTTGAAAATGTGATTCATCTGTGGTTCTAATATTTTTTTCTAACTCCAAAAGTTTGGCATCAACAAAATGATCCTTAAAGCCTTTAGCAAAATAAATATCCTCTGTAACTTTATCTTCTGGCAGAACACTGGAATCTTTTATAAGAGATACTTTCCAGCGAGGAATGAATTTTGGTTCATAACTGTCTATTTGTAGTTGAGGAAAAAAGTTTTGGAGTTCATGACAATATTTTTTAAACCATGGAATCATTACCCCTTCATGGCCTAAGTCATGTTGATAGTCACAAAGACCTGAAAAAAGAAACAATATCTTTCTTTATTTAAAAAAAAAAAAAAAATTAAGTAAGAATAATTCTTCTCACCTGACATAGAAAGAGCAATCATTTTACATGTCTATAGATGCTAAACTTACGTGGTTTCAAAGATAATACCATATAAAAATCGCATTGTAATCCTCCACTTGTAGTAATGTAGTTTTAAACTTTTCATATTTATTTGAGCAAACTCCTATTACATTTTAAAAACAACTCACCAATATCTACTAAAGGCGTGGCCCCTAACTGCATTAACCGCTTATGCAGCTTCTTGCCAGCGAAATTGAATTTAGAATACGTCGAATCACCCAATCCCAGAACCCCAAACTTGAGCTTAACCAAAGAGTTTGATGGCAGGTTTTTACGTAATAAAAACTTCCAAAACTTCTTCATATCGTCCGGCTCGTCTCCGTCGCCCGTTGTAGCGCACACAAATAGCGCAAATTCTTCTTGAATAAGCTTTTGGATGGGGTAATCGTCCATCGCCTGCACTGGGCCTCGAAATCCTAATGCTTTGGTTGTTCGCCATAATCTTTCAGCGATTTCTTGGGCAGTGAAAGTTTGGCTGCCGTAGAGGACGAGTAATCGCGGTGGTTCAGGCATTTTCACTTTTGTTTATGAATTTTAATAAAACTCGATTGTAACGGAGTCATGAAAAAATTCTAAAATTTCTAAAGTAAATCCACAACTGAAAACAAACGTGACACAAGTGACATTTAGTGTTGCCAGGTGTGAAAGGAAAAATTCTGTATTATAAAATAAATTTCAGAAAACGGTTTTAAAAATAAAAACTAGTTTTTATATATATAGTTTGTCAAAGGACTGCCTTATTTCAAACATAGACAGAGAGAATCATACTCTTTGTCTTACACTAGTACTAGCACCCAAAAAAAAAGGATGAGTATAGTTTTTTGTTCTTATTTACTGCCAATTTGGTTTGACCAACTATATTTGCAGTTAGTGTTACCGCGGCATCCGCGATAATTATCATGTCACCCACATGTCTTCTACTTTTTCCTATTCGAACTTTCGTTTTTCAGAACACGATACCGAATATGCCCTTAAAAGTATTCCTACTATTTTTGTTACATCCTGTATATCAATATCGTGGCTTTTAACTGGATTGTCGGTCCCCAATTTAATTAAAACTATTTAAAAGTAAAACGAATTAATTTTCGACATACCGTTAATACCGTACCGTATATGTAAGTTATTATATGTAATTTGTACTTGAGCACTTGACTCGAAAATCTGTAGATTTACACATAAATACAGACATCCACGAGATTTCTGTACTACTGGCAACACTGATGTCATTGACATTTGACGTACATTAAAAAAAAAGACATTTGACGTAATCAGCCGCTTCGTTCAAAAATTAAATCGTAGCGTTTTGTTCCGACAAGAAATTGTAGAAATTAAAAAATGGCAATACTTTCTAAGATTGATTTGAAAGGGACGACACTACAGTATTGCCCCTTTTAGGGTTCCGTACCTCAAAATGAAAAAACGGAACCCTTATAGGATTGTAGGGATGAATTTATATTTTGTTTAGTCAATAATCCGAGTGCAGCTGTAAGCGCTGCGCGCCGTACAGGACGTTCTAATGAGCGGCCCTCGGTTGCAGCGCTGACAGCGATGCATTGCGCCCGCCGCCCGCAGGCGCAGTGAGCCCTTGGAGACGCATGTGTTATTCTTGCTGTCACGTAAAATTGCATTTCAAATAATTTGTATGTTAAATAATTGTTTTGCATGCGCTTTCGCTTTTCTCCTCCTATTTTATATAGATGTGTATGGTGCCTAAACTGTTACTCTAATAAATCGGTGTGTACAAAGTTTGGTGCCTAATTATTACCACATCTACAGGATCACTCGTGCGTCTGTCTGTCTGTCTGTCTGTCCGTCTGTGACAGCCTATTTTCTCCGAAACTACTGGACCAATTAAGTTAAAATTTGGTATACATGTACATGGACATGTAACGTAAACAAATGAATTTTAAACACGGGAAAACTTTTAAAATAAAATGAGATAATTAAAAAATAAAGTTTTTCAAACTATATCGTGTTACATATCAAATCAAAGAGCTCATTATGAGAATCTCAAATATATATTTTTTTAAAGTTTAGGATAAACAGTTTAGGAGTTATTCAAGAAAACAGGCAAAACATATGACCACCCCCCCCCCTTTATCTCCGAAACTACTGGGTCTAAAATTTTGAAAAAAATACACAAAATAGATCTTTACCTATAGATTACAGCAAAACCTATTAGAAATGTGCAGTCAAGCGTGAGTCGGACTTAATTACTTAGTTTTTTATCATTAAAGACATTTCACTCATGTTTGACATAAAATATACATTGTTTAAATTGTGTAATGTACGGAACCCTTGGAACGCGAGTCCGACTCGCACTTGGCTGGTTTTTAATTTACAATTTCTTGTCAGACTGTAAGAATGATACAGTTGAACTAAATAATTTGGCAGAATATTGGGTTCGGTAATATCTGGACCGAACATCTGGCAGAATATTCGTATTCGGCAAATTCTATATTCAGCCCATTTATAATTAAAAGTTGAACTTTGTATTTTTTGTTTTTTTTTTCAATGCCATTTTGATATTCTAGCAGAGTATGTGAGTAAAAATAAGGCCGTAGGAATAGGCTTAATAACATTTTTTTTATTGATGGTATCAATCGATAAGGTTTGTTTTTGCGATTAAATGTCTATGTGGGACATATTGCCATCCCATTGCATCAAAGTAATATAAAAGTCAGAAATGATAGTCAAAGTCCGACAGTCGTACTTCACTCGCGAAACGCTCCTAACAAAACGATAAGTGAACGCTTTGGTGAACGTGACGTCAAGGTCACTGAGGGCACATCTTCAAGTTGAATGTATGGAAAATAAGTAAAATTGCGATTTTGTGGTGAAATATTGCGTTTATGCTTTTGCGATTAAATGTCTATGTGGGACATATTGCCATCCCATTGCATCAAAGTAATATAAAAGTCAGAAATGATAGTCAAAGTCCGACAGTCGTACTTCACTCGCGAAACGCTCCTAACAAAACGATAAGTGAACGCTTTGGTGAACGTGACGTCAAGGTCACTGAGGGCACATCTTCAAGTTGAATGTATGGAAAATAAGTAAAATTGCGATTTTGTGGTGAAATATTGCGTTTATGCTATTATAGTTGCCATACAATCTTTTTTTTTATAAAATGCAAGGAATGGAATGGTATCTTTACTTTATTCCTTTTTTAAAAAAAAAAAAAAAACTTTTCTTTTCCATATATTATTTTAATATCCACATTATTGTCATTAATTGCTCTTTTGCTATCTATTTTACCAGATTTTGTTATAAAATTTAACATGTGTCATCATCCCTATTAAAGAGGTAGTTAGGTCGATTGTAATATAACAATTTGTTATGATTTTGAACTGGTTTTGAAACGTCCTTGACGGTCGTCTTGATTGGCGCACATCTCATGCAGGAGTTTCACTTCATTTCGCATGCATCAATAAGCGTGAGTGATCTTCAAGGTCGTATCAAAATAAGATCAAAACCGTAACGCGTCACGCACACTACCACAAACGTTATGCCTACACATACGCATACAAACAAATATTATCGGACAACTGACGGGGGGCTCCGACATGGCTGAACTTATCGGAAGCGCCGCACGCCGCACCGATATCGGATGTCGGAAGGCGCCTATGACACAAACAGCTGCAGGAGAGTGCCATTGGCATTAAGTCCGCCTTTTTTGCGTTATTTATCGTTTTTTAGTAATTTTTTTTATTTATTTATTCAGGTATATATACAACTTAATTACAAAAGTACCGTTAAACCAGTAAGGTTTGTCTCGGTACACCATCCGCAGCTTCCGACATCCGATATCGGATCGAACAATCTGAAAACTCTCTTATACTGTTAGTAAACAATAAAACAGTGCAAGCCAACAACCTATTTTTTTTTAAACCGGCCAAGTGCGATTCGGACTCACGCGAGAAGGGTTCCGTACCATTACGCAAAAAACGGCAAAAAAATCACGTTTATTTTATGGAATGGAACTTGAATATTATTTTATTCTGTTTTTAGTATTAGTTGTTATAGCGGCAACAGAAAAACATCATTTGTGAAAATTTCAGCTGTCTAGCTATCATGGATGTACCTACAGCCTGGTGACAGACAGACAGGCAGACGGACGGATAGCGGAGTCTTAGTAATAGGGTCCCGTTTTTACCCTTTGGGTACGGAACCCTAAAAACGGATGAAATAGGTAGGTATACCTATATAAAAAAATAGTTTTTTTCGTGATTTTTTCAATAAATTTTCGAAAAATATAATAATGTATAAATAAATACTAAGTCATGGGTAAAGTATCGATGCGAACAATTTACAATTTCGGTACTGTTTCTGCGTTTTCCCCGTGTAAATATTTTACTCTGGACGTTTTTTGGATATAGGAACTTAAAAATGTAATGAAAAGGAAAAATAGACAATTTTTTATGCAGTTTTTTTAAAGACATGGTAAAGTAAAGTAATCTCGAAAACCGTTAGTAGGTACGTCTGGTTTTTTTAAAAATCTAATTCCAATTCAATCTGATCTGACTATCATCGTGTAGCAGTAACGGAAAGCGGTGCGCTAAACTAATAAGATTGCAATTTCATACCAATAGTCAAATTTTCTTTAAGAACCTTGTCTAATGACTTATTGTATATTGTTTTTGTACTTTTTGTTAAATATTTTATAGCTAGTATCTATTATGAATTTAGAGGAGTACTTCAAGGTAACAAGAATTATTTATTACCAAATAGTCTCAGCAAAAACTGATGCAATATTAACTCCGCCCGGCATGGCACCCCAATACCAAAAATACGTCATCCATCTTGGACCCTAACGTCCCCTTCGCGTTCAATACTCGTCCTCACTCGCTCACACACTCGTTCAACGGATATTGCATCCCGCTCACATTTGGCGCGAGTCAGTCTAGGTATTCAGCTCGGTAGGGCTGGTCGCGCGCCGAAAAAAAAGGCGGGAAAAATCAGTGGAGTGACTTTTTATTATCTTAGTGTGTGATAAATCAAAATGTAAGTTTTTTTCTTTATTACTGTAATTGTAGATAATAATAACACATGTTATATAATAGGATTATGTAAATTTGTTAACGCCGGTTAGTTTCACCTTTGACATTTTCTTTAAGCTTTTCATCGGATTATCTAAATCTATGGATTGCGTTTTTTTTTAATGGATAACATAATGGTGATTGAGCCGTAATTTAAAAAATTTTATTGTTATTTAGAAGCAATATATTTTTTATTTTATTTTACATAATGTAACATGTGTTTTTTGTGTAAAATCCCGGTTTTTCTTGAACATATAAAAACCAACGAACCGAAACCACATGTGACCGGACCGAATACACGTGAATCAATATCAATAAAATTTCATAAGTAATGTATTCCATGGCCGATGCATGCTCGCGATTTTTAAATCTAATTGGATTTTTTATTGATGCTTTTTAAATAGCGTGTCTTAGGAATACTCTAAAAGACTAGGTTTGAAGATATTTGTAATATTATAAAGTATTAGCAGATTTTAACAGTTATTGTACCACATATTTAAAATACTTCACTTTTTAGGGTTCCGTAGCCAAAATGGCAAAAACGGAATCCTTATTTATTTTATACTTTCGTCTTGTTTAAACCATTGATTAAATTATAGGTACATAATTTGGAAGGTCAGATCGTAATCACTTTTATAGAAACAAGTGCCTGTACCAACTTCGGGGTTAGGTTACCGAGCGGATAAGCTCCTAAGTGAACCGTGGCACGCTATGAACAACGCTATGAAGATCCCGACTAGCTCGGTTCTCCATATACAAACGTACTTCCGCTCTCATTTTAAAACGACTAGCTAGATTGCTCTGAAACTTTGTATACTCACAATAGGATAAGGTATATCTATGTCTGTAATTAGTTTATGTAGCTTCAGATACAATAGTTAAAAAAATACAGCGAATTTAAGTTTTTCATACAAAACTTGTTTTTGCTCTATTTCATTTGTTTTATATACTAAAGCTATATAATCTAATTACAGACCTAGATATACCTCATGTCATTGTATGTGCAAAGTTTCATTACAATCCAACACGTAGTTTTAAAATGAGAACGAAACTCCGTTTGTATGGGAAGGTGAAATTCAGCAGAACTTGCCGGGGACTCTTAATCTATTTTAAAACACAGAAAGTCCATTTAAACAAAGGGGATATAATAAGATAGAGCGGTACTGTCATAGTTAATTTTGTAACCACTGTAAATTCACTGCCATCTATCGACATACGTTAAAATGTATTTAAATATGGATAAAATATTTTTTTATTTGCATTAATTATTTTTATATGATTTTGACCCATGTTCTTTCACTGATATGCGTTAAAATTATAAATAACAAACGAAACCGTCAACGCCCTCTATACGAGAGTAGGCCAAAACTAGTAGTGCCCTCTGATCGAGAATCAAATTATCGTGATTTTCGAGGCACGTTTTTTCCTTAGACTGTATCCATCTATTACGGAGTTATATCTAAATCTTTGATTTAAATAATATTGAAACTACCAACCATTTACTATCAATTTGAACGCCATGTTATCATAAATTCGATTTTTCACTTAAACTTGCACCCCAAGCGCAGCAGGGGTGCACCTCCCCACAAGATAAGGAACATATTACCCCCTAATCTCTTATGTCCACTCTACCCTTAAATGGGATTAATGGAATGACGGATGGGAAAAGTTGATAGATGAATTATGGATTTCGCCCACGTTGAAAAAAGGGTCATTGCGCTAGTTTCCGTCCATGCTCTAGTTTTCGTCCACTTGACGGATTAGCAAATATTGTTAAATATCATTTTTATGTAGATAGATATATTGTATAGACATTAAGGATTGCAATAACTCCAAATTTGTGCAGCAATGTAGGTTTATATTCAAATTTCGTCAAGTGGACGAAAACTAAAGCTGGACGAAAACTAGCGCAATGACTCTACTTAGAGTCGGGCCAAACCTCACAGCATCATTTTCTATATTCTATTCAAATCGGTGCAAAGTTAGTTTAAATTAAACTGACTATATGGGGCATGGCACACTGCGTCCTACGTCGCTTCGACGTGCGAGCGGGATGTCGCTATAATACGCGCATAGCGTTGTCTCGCTCAAACTTCGGAGCGACGTGCGGAGCAGTGTGCCATGCTAAGTTATTTCCCATGCAATACTATTTTTCGAGCCTTTTAACGCAAAAAATATTTTTGACGAACAATCGGATGCTTTGGTAGAGTCTGGTATTAAACGTATTGCAAACATATGTACAGTCGCCATCAGATATATCGGAGCGGCCGAGGAGTTCACAATATCTGAACACGCACTCTAACGCTTTGACAATAGAGGCGTGTTCAGATATTTGTGAGCACCACGGCCGCTCCGATATATCTGATGGCGATTGGCGACTGTACTTACAGTGTGGAAAGAATGAATGGGCCCTGGAGAGAAAGTACCTCAAAACCTTAAGTTAGCTCATTTTGCTTAAAGAAAACATTCTTTTATTTTTGAAAATCAAAAACCGTACTTAATCGCGTATTTTCTTATCTGAACACGTCTCTATTGTCAGATATTTTTAGCACCTTGGCTGCTCTGATATATCTGATGGAGAATGCACAAAATTATCATATCGTCGAATGTAAAGTTAAATTAAAAATGGAACACTATCACTTTTACTGACACATGTGTAACACATAACTGTTGTTATGATATTAAATAACACATTATAATAATATCAGTGCGGGGTTATCAGTTATGACTGGGACGCATGTCTATTTGATATATTATATAATCTGTATTATTATAAGTACAGTGTGGAATAGTTATTTGTGCAACAAGAGAGGAAAGTTGATTTTTCTTGCGAGTGTTTATTTTGAGTCCCGAGAAAGCGAAGGATTCTATAATTGAATCACGAGCGAAGCGAGTGATTCTAAGTTAGAATCTTGAGCGTAGCGAGGGACTCAAAAACACGAGATGTAAAATAACTTTACTCTCGTGTTCCACACATAATTTTTCACCTCAGTATAGTGAGAACATATTAAAGGTTAAAATGTATTTCAAATTACACAGAATAATTCAGGGGAAAAAAAAGTACTCAAAGTATACAGTTACAATTTTTCGCTTGTATATTCACAAATCAACAATCCTGCAATTATGTAGCTGTTGTGAGGTCGTGACATACTTACCTTTATTCTTTGTGATACGCTTTCACAAAAGTGACATATTTGTACACTGCAAACTTGTTACGAATAAGTACATATATTTGGAATTATTGTGGTACATTTTTTTGTTTACAATTTAACAATTTTGTCAAAAAATGTTGTTGTTTAAAAATTTGTATGACATTTTTCGCACCTAATTTTTACAATAATTAAAAAATCTAAAAAAAGTCAAACGTATAGGGAAATAGCTACGGTTAACATACATCAAATTATGTAAAAATATTTTCCATAATGTCAATATCCCGAGAGGAAAATGGGGACTACGTTTGCATGGAGAAGCGGCCGTCCCCTTTCCTCTTAATCATCTTTGCTACGCTGCTACGGCGTAGCACTCGTAGCGTTTCGTAGCCGCCTCCAATCGCCGCGTAGGCGATTGCATATTACGTTACGATGACGTAAGTTACGTCATAATTCGTTTCTATTTTTTTTAGTTTTTGTGGGTTGACACATTATTGCTTATCAACATCCATTTTGGAGTGGGTGCTGTGAGACTTCTGAGGTTGGGTCGTAGGACTCGTAGGGTGACATGTATTTTTTTTTCGGATAATGTTAAACTCCCTCCCCTTAGACCATTTTGTAAAGCTAATTTATTAAATAAAGAATTTTTTTTTAAACTCCTTTCTAAAATACCTAATCTTTTAATAAGTAGGGTTACAATATCTCACTACTTAAGTAATCCAATAATTAACTGTATCAACGTGTCAAATTGTCAAACATTTAATTAATTACCTTAAGGGTAACTTGCACCATCCCACTAACCCGGGGTTAAACCGTTAATCCAGTGTCAAATTGTACTGATAACTATTGTAACTCCAGGTTTAACCGATTAACCCCAAAGAGTAAAGTAAGTATCACTAGACTTATATTGACCGGGATATAGACCGTGATTACCTTTTGTATTGTTTATGAGCTCCCGATCAATACGAGTATAATACCCAGGTAGCAAAGTGACGTCAGCGACGGCATAATGACGTAGCGGACGTCATAATGACGTATAAATGCTACCTGGGTATAAATCTAATCAAACTAACTGTGAATCATTCAAAACTCTTAAAGCAAGTATATTGATTTATTAAATGCATAAATAAATACAGAGAAACACATATATCTTACATTTTACTTCCTTCCGACATCCGATATCGGATCTGACAATGTGAAAACGCTCTAAGCATATAAAACACGGGTCACTATGTTTACGGAAACCACACCTAAAAAGGTTTCATTAAGAAATGTCTACGGATATTTCGTCAGCCACGTGGTTGCATCGATCGAGGGGAACCTAAGCCAAAACAAAACAAAATGTACCTTCTGACTTTGTATTTGAGTCCTCATCTGTTTGTTTGAATTTACCTGAGGGCCTACCACAGACACCTTAGTTCGCAAATTGCAGGCATCTTTCTCTGTCACTCTAATTACACCCTAATTGGAGTAAAAGAGAAAGATGCCCGCATTTTGAGAACTTCGGTGTTTGCGGTAGGCCCGTCCTAGAGCGTAAGCTGTAGTTGTCGCAAACTCGACTTTACTACCTTTTATTAAAGCTCAAATCACCTTATCTTTTCGTTATCCTTTAAAAGTCATATGTTAGAGGTAATAGAAATGTGACCTTATATCAAAGGGGTTAAGAGTTATTTCAGAATGAGGTTTTAATTGCCCAGAATAGTTCTAGGCCATTGAACTAAGGCATTTTATGAATACACCAATGCGATTTATGAATAAAGTAGCGAATATAACAGCAAAGCAGGAATGGGCCTAGCCAAAATGCCAATCGAACGAAACGCTAACGCTCTCTCGCACTTATGGAAGAGTGATAGAGACATTACCGTTAAGTTCGCTACGGCGCAAAAGATTGGCATCTCGGCTATGCGCTCAGGTTCAAAGCATCCGAATTACTATTACTAAACCGATTTTCATGAATCGGATATTAATCGATTTGGCTGTATAATCGGACAAAAATCGGATATTTAACCATCTTCCAAAAAGGAGGAAATTATAGTAGGTTGTGTTACAATGGAGCAAAATGACATCATATTTACGGCGAGGGCGTACATTGAATCCTAAACGAAGCGAAGGATTCTATAATAGAATCCTGAGAGTAACGACGGATTCTAAAGTATAATCCTGAGCGTAGTGAGGGATTCAAGTGTGTTACGCCCAAGATGGAAATAATTTTGCTACCATGTGACACATACTGCTTTTTACATCACCTATGAGGTAATTATGATGTTACAAATATTATTTAAGCTAAAAAAATAATGTGCAAAGAAATGTATAAATAGTGTCCTAGAACAGAAGAGTGTTACTTAGAAAAGTGCCACTTTGATCACTCCTAACAGGGAAGAGAAACCCCTTTTTCGAATTGGTGATGTGAAAAAATAATTATTTGTTCCGACAGAATTAGAATTAGCAGTCATGCCTGCTTTTACAACAATCGAGTTATTTCTCGCATGTGACGTGAATAATTACAAAATAATGCTTATGTGACACACGTAACTTTAAAAACAGTAAATAATAGCTATAGAAATATAATCTTACCGTAACGTAACGCTTTTCTATAAAACATTAAACATTAAAGAATAAAAGATGTGACGATGGAAAACTGGTATGGTTACGATTGAAAGTTAATAGCCGTGAAGGTGTCTTAGACAAGTAAAAAGTAAAGAGAACTAAGTAAAGAGACTGTATCGACAACGACTAACCCATAAAGGTACTTAATAATCGAACATGCTTAAAAAAATCACAAGAATCGGGTGATAAGATAAATGCATCCAGTAGGGCTAAGATGGTCGGTTTTTGATCATCTGTCATCATGCCTGTCAAGTTCTATCAAGTATGTAAGTGCGAAAGTGACGCATGACATGACAAGTGATAAAAATGCATCCAATGATACCGCCGCTGGAGCCCAATTCAGATTTAACAACGTGTTACGGTTTTGAGCTAGTTTTGACACGACTTTCACGATCGTCTTGGTGATTGACGTGCATCTCACACATGACGTGTTTTTATTTTAGTCTGAGACAAAATTCCGATTAATAGTACTTAATCCACTGATAAGAGTGTCGAAAAGTGGCGTTTAGAATCCGACTCGAGAAGACTACATTGCTACCTCTCTTGCATGATGTCCAGAAAGGAACATAGGTGGTATGTGGGACTCCGATTAGTATAATAATTTTTATTTTCTAGTTTTTGGTCCACATTCTGATTAAAATATAACCGTTTACCTTAAAACTTTTTTACCTTAATCTTTTTTAAAGTTTTTAGTAGCATTTACTATTACGAGTAAATACATATTTGATTGCGCTTCCGCTGCAAGATGACAATAGTTATTTGTTTTACTAGGTAGGGGCAAAATTAGATTTGATTTACAGTTAGTATTTTCTTCGCGTTGCTGTGGTAAAAAAATGGGGTTAGGCTGTATCAGGGACACAGCCGCAATGGTTTACGTAAACGTGAGAACAGCTATTATTATATTATAGCAGCTTCGGGGTCAAAGGTCCGAAGCATCCGGGAGGTTCGTGCGCCAACACAAAACAATAGTACAAGTGTCTAAATGCGAAGGCCGAAGGCCGAGCTCCGCATAGGGCCGAAGGCCCGAAGCGTCCGGGAGGTTAGTGCTCTAACACAGAGCAATGGCACAAGTCTCTTAATTACGAAGGCCGAACTTCGTGTAGGGCCGAAGGTCCGAAGCGTCCGCGAGGTTAGTGCTCAAACACAGAACAATGGTGCAAGTGTCTTAATTGCGAAGGCCGAAGGCAGGGCTCCGTGTAGGGTCGAAGGCCCGAAGCGCCCGGGAGGTTAATATTCAAACACAGAACCTATAATATAAGTGTCCAAATGCGAAGGCCGAAGCCCTTTTTTATTATAATGAAGTATAAGGACATGATGCAGGTTAAAAATATGCATTTTGTAGTCTATTTTATTATTGTCAAATATAATTTTGTTTGGTTAAGTTAGGTTAACCTGTACATCTTTAGTATGTCATACATTTAGTTTTAAAATCGACTCTATTGACGCTCATATCTTCGTGCCTTTCCAGCATTTCACACATGAGTAGACTCACTCAACATTGCTCAACAGTAGAGGATAAATGGGTCAAGGTTGTCGCTATGGTTTTGTGAAAAGGGTCCAATGGCGGCCGTTAAGGGCAATATGATTATCCTGACAAATTCTGGTTGTTATTTTTCATAACGCCATCGTTATATTATACGTGTACGTAATAGTTGAACTTAAATAGTATGTACCTATGTATTTAATTTTTAACAAGCAGAAACGTCTGCGATCGATGCTATTAAGCTTAGAATAAATTTAAAAGTGGAAAAATTACTGCCTTGGGTGAGACTTGAACTCACGGCCTCTGGATCGATACTCCAGCGCTCTGCCAACTGAGCAACCAAGACCTCATCCATAGTCAGCAAATCTTCCCACTATATGGGTCTAGGGGACCCTAGCGACATCTACCGTAAGAGTGTTACACTTTTTAAACTACTTTCTTTCTTTTTAGTTTTTTTCCACTTTTAAATTTATTCTAAGCTTACCTATGTATTTTTTTAGACATTATATTATAAGTATTTTTTTTTTAAAGCGCTGGTGGCCTAGCGGTAAGAGCGTGCGACTTGCAATCCGGAGGTCGCGGGTTCAAACCCCGGCTAGGACCAATGAGTTTTTCGGAACTTATGCACGAAATATCATTTGATATTTACCAGTCGGTTTTCGGTGAGGGAAAACATCGTAAGGAAACCGGACTAATTCTAATAAAGCGTAGTTTACCCTCTGGGTTGGAAGGTCAGATGGCAGTCGCTTTCGTAAAAACTAGTGCCCACGCTAATTCCTGGGATTAGTTGCCAAGCGGACCCCAGGCTCCCATGAGCCGTGGCGAAATGCCGGGACAACGCGAGGAAGATGGTGATGATGATAAATATAATTTTTCGTGTAATTATAAATATAATTTTTATTGTCTGTTTTAAAAAATACACACCTTTTACACACACACACACACACACACACTTTTTTATTTTTACACAAAATTTTAGGCGCTTGATCCACTGTCAGAGGCCTTTTTAAAACCAACTCTTGTTACCAGTACCCAGTACATAACAATGGTACATGAGAACGCGCTAGCCCGAACTCTCTCAGGCCTTTGTAGTGCAATTCAAAGCGTTGCGTTGAAAGTCCCCGCTTAGTGCTAAAGCGTTGCTTGGGGTCCCTCAAGGACAAATTCTTGGCCCGTATTGTTTGCTTTTTGGCGTATATTCATTAAAAAAAAGTAGTAAATACTACCTACTAAATCGAAACAAATTAAATAAATAAATATTATGGGACATCTTACATAGATCAACCTAGCCTCAAAGTAAGCAAAGCTTGTACTATGGGTGATAGGCGACGATATACATACTTATATAGATAAATTCATACTTAAATATAAAGAAACCACCCATGACTCAGGAACAAATATTTGTGTTCATCACACAAATAAATGCCCTTACAGGGATTCGAACTCAGGACCATCGGCTTCACAGGCAGGGTCCACTACCCACTAGGCCAGACCGGTCATCGAATTAATTTAGGGTAATAAAATAATTTGCAAGTAATAGATCATCCTCAGTAGCTCTATCTGAAATTATTGATTACTTAGTGTTAGGGCGTTAGTATTGTTGCCCAAGGATGAATTCTTGGGCCGTTTTGGTTTACTATTTTTGGAGTGTATTTTTTTCAACCCTTAACCGAATTTGCGAGGTGAATGCTGCGTGAATGTATGTAGGCTATACTGAGGAAGTTTTATTATAGGACCAACCCCGAAATTGCAAAAAAAAATCACACACACAAACACACAGAAAACATCGACAGTTGATCAGCTGAAGTGTTGAATGAAAGACCCGATTTATTTATATAATTTATATATTTCGGGGATCTCGGAAACGGTTCTAATGGGGGATTTCGGGGACAAAAAATCGATCTAGCTAGGTTTTATCTCTGGGAAAACACGCATTTTTAAGTTTTAATATGTTGTCCAAGCAAAGCTCTCTCTCCCAGATATTATACCATTATAAAACCTTATATCACAAAGTATATGACACTATTGACAGTCATATTATAATTTGTCATAAGTAATAAATATTGCCGCGATAATGCATTGACTACTCCAGTTCAAAGCACTCACTTACTTTTCAATAGTAAGGCGAATCTGGGGTCGCCCAAGGACGCGTTCTCGGTTATCAATTGTTTTTGCTGATATCTTTTGTTTCTTGTTACGGCAGGTACAATAAAATACTGACAGTAATAATACATATTAATGTTATTCAATGTTATGGTCATGTCATGACGCTAATTACAGTCTATATTATAGACCATAATAACAAATTCTTTAGTTCAAACAAGTTCAAAGCACTCGTACACTTATCAATAGTAGGTATTTCGAATCTGGGGTCACACAAGGACGCAATTTGCTCCTGTAGTGAAGACAGCTTCGTTGTTATTACGGAGGGGTGACGAAGGTAGTTTAGAGGTCAAACTACTTAAACGATGTAGTTTCAGTATAGTATAAGGGAGAATCTTTGTAAATTTATAAATAAATTAGTCTAGCTCATTAAATATTCGTTTTGTATTTTTATTTCGTTTTCATTAAGTTCAGTGATAATTTTTATCATCATCCGAAATCGTGTTATTTTTTCTTGTACAGTGGTCTAAAATATCGATACAGATAAACGGCCAAAAATATCTATACAATACAATTAATACGTGTTTAGTAATATTTTATTTTGTGACATTTGAAATTGGACCAACTTAGGCAAGTAGTTAAATTTTCCCTGCCGCATTATTTTCGAGATTTTGTGAAGAATACTTTTGAATATTTTATGAACTAGGTATTTTACTTCTCGCGTATAAATAAGAGATACTTACATAAAATTTATACGTTTCTTACTTCATGATAATTGATAAAGGGCAGCGACCGTATGTCGGTTATGAAATCAAATATAATCTATACCATTATCGGTGAACCCTGACTTCTGCATGTTTATTCTACACTATCTTAATAGAGCTCACAGAAGGACAAGGACAAAAGATGTCAAAAAATGATACCCAAGAGGAAAAAAAAGACCCCAATGTAAACCGTACAAAAGGTGGGAAGATGACTTTCCTGAAGACTGGAGAAGACTCTCAAAAAACCGTGAGGAGTGGCGCCGCCAGTTTGGAGGCCTATGTCAAAGACAGCCTGACAAAGAAGAAACAGAAAAAGAAAAGAGTAAATACATATTTGTATAATTGTAAAAGAAAATGTATAAAATTATGTGTCAGGAATAAACGCCATTTCAATTCAATTCATCTTAATAGATATAGTAGGAACAGGCCTACACACTTCGACCTAGTCCTACTGTCAGCTCAATAAGGCTTAAGCTGTGGGATGCACGGGTACTAAATGACAAGTAGACAAGTTTTACATGGAAAACAACTTACCAACATATATCTGTGATAATTTCACTAGTTGCGAAGGTTTCAAAGCACGAGGGTTAAACAAACTTTGTTAATGCGAGTTTTACCTGACCGCAGAACGTATCCAGTGTGGCAACTAATATTTTTCTTATTATTTCTTATTTTCTTATTTTTTTTCAAACTCGAAGGATAGGATGACAGGTGTCACCTCTATATAATTTATTGTCTCATTCATTCATTCTTTTAAAATTATGGCTTCAGTCCAGTGGGACCATTTCGTCATTATCAAGGTCTTAGAAGCTTTAAATACTACCAAAGATAGATATAACTCCGTAATAGATGGATACAGTCTAAGGAAAAAACTTGCCTCGAAAATCACGAAAATTTGATTCTCGTTCAGAGGGCGCTACTAGTTTTGGCCTACAGTCGTATAGATGGCGTTGACGGTTTCGTTTGTTATTTAACAATTTTAACGCATATCAGTGAAAGAACATGGGTCAAATTCATAAAAATAATTTATGCAAATAAAAAAAATCATTTATCTATATTTAAATACATTCTATCGTATTTTTATAAATCTTCATTTTTAGTTTTAAAGTGTGTTGACAGATGGCAGTGAATTTACTGGGGTTACAAAATTTACTATGACAGTACCGCTCTAGTATAAGTTACTCTATGATACTACTAAAATTGTACGGTTAGTACAAGACAGTGTACGGTGATTTTATTAACTCTTGTAAGGCGATAGCTTGACTTTACAAGGGCCACGTGGGGCTACTTGACGTAGAAGCCAGAACGGTGGATAAACTCGTATCTATATAGATTAATTCTTCATTAACCGCACACGTCCACATTAGTTTACTTTTTTTTTATACTACGTAGGTGGCAAACAAGCATACGGCCCGCCTGATGTTAAGCAGTCTCCGTAGCCTATGTACGCCTGCAACTCCAGAGCAGTTACATGCGCGTTGCCGACCCTAACACTCCTCTCCCTCGAGCTCTGGAAACCTTACTCACCGGCAGGAACACAACACTATTAGTAGGGTCTAGTGTTATTTGGCTGCGGTTTTCTGTAAGGTGGAGGTACCTCCCCAGTTGGGCTCTGCTCTAGATCTGTGACATCCGCTGTCCTGTGCCCTACCACACAAAGCGAGATGTCATTCACAGTGCCCATACCTCTCTTTTGGACGTAGTTTAAGGACATACCCGGGTCCAAAATAAGCTATCAGTATTACAATTTAAACAACATTAATGAGCAAAAACAAAGAAATTAATCACCACCCGATCGAGATCGAGACCCATCGAGTTTGAAAATTACTAATAGACTGTAGCTAGTAGCGCTAACACTACCTATAGTATTTTTTAAACTCGCAAACTGTACTTACAAGCGCTACTTCAAATCTGCGACCAAAATAGCTTAACGAGATTACGTCTCAATTGTAAATAAGACAGGATGAGACACTTTAGGCCAGTCGACCACTCATTGTGAAAGTGTGTGCTTGTGTGCGTTTTAGTCATGTGATTGCTAGGTGTCAGAAATAGGTTCATTGTGCCCATATATCATTAATGAAGGCAGAAACTTATCATATAAAAGTGACCATCATCATTCGCGTGCACTTATCCCATTCACTTAAAGTCAGTGCAGCATGTTTTTTCTTCCATTTTCTTTGTCGCCCGTCATCTCATCATTGACTTGCGTTCGTTTCATATTTTCCTCAGTTTTCCTTTCCTCTTACCTCCCTCCAAATTAATACATAAGTTACCTTTCTCGTCACATGTCTTTCTTCTCTCCGCATCAATGCCCGTACCAGCGATTCGCACTTTCTTTTTCTATTATAAATGCAACTTTCGTGTTTCCTTTTATATACTCATTCCTCATCCTAAAAGTGACCAATGTGTGATATGAAAATTTTAATTAAATATATAATTAAGTATAACAATATATAATAGCTAAATTAGCTAAGGTTGTGATGGCCCTCTAGAAAGTACCACTTATATGTGGAAGTTGGGAAAAGTTCCCAAAAAGTTAAAAAAGCTCTCGGAAACTTAGGGAAAATGCAGGAGATAGTCGATACTTTCAATTATTGGGAACATATGGGAAGTTCCCGATATTTTTCCATGCGATCCCGGCATTTCCTAATTTTGAAAACTCCGACAGCGCATCAGTACTCCTTGGTACAATCTTATTTACCATTAATAAAACATTCGAAAATCTGGAGCCCGATTCAGTTCTAAAAATTTGTTACGGTTTTGATCTTATTTTGACACGACATTGAAGGTCGCTGCGGCTTATTTCGTGAATGCTTAATGAAGTGACAATCTAATAATGACCTGGTAAATGTCGCGGGAGTCCGCTGGATGCGGGTGGCGCAAGACCGGTCATTGTGGCACTATTTGGGGGAGGCCTATGTCCAGCAGTGGGCTCCCTCTGGCTCATATGATAATGATGATGATGAACTGAAGTGAATGTTGTGCGTGAGAATGAGTGCCAATCACCAAGGTCGTGTCAAAACCAAATCAAAACCATAACAAATGGTTAAATTAGACTCAACCTCCTCGTGTCTAAAGTCTAAATCCTCGTAATCTAGAGGTATAAAAATCTTCATCGCGATGTATATTAATTATATCATTTGGAGTATGCGCGAATTAAATTAAAATTATTATATGAGTAATTTTTCTAAATGAAATTAATTTATTTACATAATACAAAGGTTACAGTAACTGAATTAATACTAAACTAAATTAAAAACTGGCTTAAATCTAAAATAGGCCCTTGAGGCATTGTACCAAGGATACCGGCGGCATTTCCTCGTTGTATCGCAATGCATCAAGCATTGCGAACACGTATCAACGTGTTTTCTTAATAGTTTTATGATCATGGTGGGGAAGATAGCGTGTGCTGCAGTTAACGTGCGCGTGCGCATTAACAGGACAAGGATCTATATCAGGTACCATCAGCCGCAAAAGTGCATGACGACTTTATCAATTAATTAATTCATATTATTGATATATGATTATATTAATTATTGATTACTTACTCAAACATTTTGAAATTGTATTTTTAATAATTCTATTTTTGATAATGTAATGTAAGTTATGTAATGGGTGGTAATGGGGTTGGCCGGTCGAAATAATTGGCAGATGGCGCCAGCATAGCTTGTCCTGTCAATCCCTAGAATTGTGTAAAATTTTTGTTTTTTTAATGCCCTGGATCTCTCAAATCTCATAGAAAAAGGGGTAAGATATGATGGCGCCATGTCTGCAAACCTTTGACAGTTGCCAACCCCATTAAACTGTATTTTTTAATTTAAATTATATAAATTATAATATAAATTATAGGTACTGACGATCATAATATAAATTCGTGTAGATTAGTATCATAGATAAAATCAATGTTAAATTTACTATTTTCTTCTCCAGGTCACCAAAAAAAGCAGCTGACGAAGAATGCGAAGACCTAAAAGCGGACGTGGAAGTCGAAGGGGGCAACGATGCCGGAGCCCTGGAGGCCAAAATGTCCCTCCTCAACGGATGCACAGTTATCGTGGGGTCCATTATCGGGAGTGGCATCTTCGTGTCTCCGACTGGGGTACTTAAAGGGACAGGTTCGGTGAACGCTAGTCTTCTTGTCTGGGTGGCCTCTGGAATCTACAGTATGGTGAGTTTTTATCACACATACAGGCAGGCATGTTACGGAGCTCCGTTTCCGTTTCTGTTGTCGGAACTTCCGTTTGGTATTAAACATCCGTTTCTGTTCCGGTTTCGTTACTTTTGAAACGAAAGTTATAACGGATCAAACGGATGTCAATGCTTAGCGCGGCGGCGGGACATGAGCGAGGTTTATAGTTTATACCAGTCATTCGCTCGTCGCCCCGCTGCACTAATTTGTTGTTTGTTTTATTCATGTTATGGATGTATAAACTACCCTATTCGTAATATCATAATGCTGTGTAATGTCAAGTACCTACTGACAGTACTGTCTCAGGCTCAGATTCTGGTTCGGGTTCCGTTTTCGGTTCCGATTCCGTTTCTGGTTCCGATAAAATCAATTTAAAACATCTGGTTCCGATAAAAACACATCCGTTACATCCCTGCATACAGGATAAAGCAAACCAGCATACACGAAATATAGGATAAAAACACGTGATCTGTGCTCTGGAAGCCAAGATGTCACTCCTCAAGAGATGTACAGTCATTGTAAGATCCATAATAGGGATAGTGGCATCTTTGTGTCACCGACAGGGGTGTTGAAAGGGATTGGGTCGGTGAACGCTAGTCTGCTTGTTTGGGTTGTCTCTGGAATCTACAGTATATTGAGTTTTTATACACATAAGTACTTAAGAAAGTAAATTATGGATAGAGTTTGTTTCTTTTTATTCTAATTTTGATTATTCTTTAGAAATTATTCGAATCAAGTATTTAAAAAAGTAATGTTCAGTTTAGAGATCTTTAGAGCCTAAAAAACAAAGTAACTCTACTCTGCCCTATTATAGAGTACTTATTGGTACTTACTCATTATTTTTATTCGCACTAATATGTAGATCCTACCGAGTGCGCCAATCAGATTGTAACTATTGTAAGTAATATGCAATATATATACATATACATTTTAATGTGCAGGTAATTGGAATTTTCCCTATAATTCAATTATTTAATTTCAGACCTATCTAAGGGTTATAGCGTCTATTTCGTATTTCTTGAATACGATTGATCGGAATGTAGACGATGTTACGTTCTATCACTGTATGACAAAAGCTCTTGTAATTCACGTTGTTAAAAATAAGAACATTTAAGTCCATACTCCATAGGTACATTTATCCTGGTTGAGCTTTGTAGACTAAGTATTTCCAGCTTATAAGCCTGTTGCGATTGCTACTGATGGATCTGTGAAGTTTTGGCAAACTGCCAATGTGAACATACAACAAGGCATACATACCGATTACCCATATAAAGCACACAGACAAAAATATATACAGGGTATTTTTAAGGTCTCTCATACGTGCAGTAAAAATATAGGTCGCACTGAATGACTTACTGAGACCAGTCTTAAAACCGCAAGTATAAAATTGACTGTCTCAAAGGGAACTTCGAGAGAATGCAGAAAAAAATATTTTAGCAACATAAACAAGTTACATAACTTTAATGAAGCAAGTTAGACTAGGTCTTAAGAGCTGGCCCCTTGCTCGTAATCAAAACATAATAAAATAATATTTAAACACAGGCAAAGGCATTACATATTTAATTGTGTCAAAAGTTGACTTTGGCTCCATGCACACCTCCCAAATGTCCAGAACACCATGTCACATTACAAGATATAATCTTATATATTTTTCGTCTATTACCAAGGAATAAAAGAATTACAAGGTGCAAAAGTGTAATAGTATTTTATACAATCGTGATATAATAGAGAGCTTTTCAGTCGAGTACCGTGTGTGGGGACCTACGCCACATGTTAAATTTGTTTAGGCAACGAAGCTTGCTGAGTTGCCTAAGTGAGGTACGAGATTGAAAAGCTTGATTATATCACTATTGTATACAATACTTTTTCGACGACTCATCTAAAATAATACTTTTTTTACTATAAAACCTAAATAATGAAAAAAAATTGTACTACAAAAATGTAGTACAAAAGACATCAACGCGCGACTATTGTTGCCCGTTTAGTCTTCTCTATGAGAGCGCGGCGGCACGTAATTGGTAATTTTTTTTATAGTTGACTACAGCTTATCGAAATGAATGGTTGAGTTGGAAACCCATACATGAAAGGTACCTGCAATTATAGTTTGGTATACAAAATCTTAATTCAACCATTACAGTCGACGAGTAGAAAAACATATATGGGACATTTTCTATGAAAAGGGACCTTATTGTTGATGGCGCTTACGCCGCACAGCGTCGCGCGGCATTCTATTTATATCGGAGCATTTTTAATAATGGCGTAAGCGCCATCGACAATAAGGTACCTTTTTATAGAAAATACCACATATTTGGCGTCGACTGTACATACTGCCTCTTGACGAAAATTCCCACTCAATCAACTACAGTCAAAGATGTTCGTAAACTTTTAATTCCAAGTTGCTTCCAATTTCAATTTGAGTAAAAGCTTTTGATAAAGCTCTGAGAGCTCCTTAAATTCATCTTTAAATGCCCTGGGGACTTGTTAGCTTGACGAGTAAGCTTGTCTGGTCTGTCTTGTGAAATAATTGTCTTAGAATAAATTTTTAAGTGGAAAAATTACTGCCTTGGGTGAGACTTGTACTCACGGCCTCTGGATCAATACTCCAGCGCTCTGCCAATTTTTCCACATTTAAATTTATTCTAATCTTAATAGCATCGTTCGCAGATGTTTCTGCTTGTTAAAAATTAATTTAATTAAGTCTTATTGAAAAATGCAGGCAGTTTAGACAATGTATAAATTGCGATCAGTTTAAAAAATGAAGACGGCAGGGAAATACGATAAAAGTTCTCTCTTCTACTTTGAATTTTTGGTTGGGAAGACCGTCAAGGGCATAAACTCTCATATTTGAATACGTATTTTGCTCAGACAGTCAGAAAAGAAGAGCTTCGCTTCTTCTCTATCGACCTAGTGGGGTAACTTTGTTTGACATAATTATTGAGTCATAATGTAATGATTCATATTATCATTAGTCATAAGTCTGAAACCGTTAACTTTTCAAGATTTTCCTCAGGTTATCCTATAGATATCGGGAGCTCATAAATAATACAAAAGGTAATCACGGTCTATATCCTTGTCAATATAAGTCTAGTGATCCTATAGATAGGTTAGGTTAGGTTTGTTTTATGACAGTCCTGAAAAGTTACGCGTTTCTGAGAAAAACCAAATTATGACTAACGAAAATGTGGACAAACAATACATTATGACTTAAAACTATATGGGAAACAATAGAGACCCAAGTGGAGTATGTGTACAAACGCAAGAGTTAAAAGCGACGGAAGAGCTTATAGACGCTCTTGCCTGATAGACGGTAATTTGCCACATTTACCTTAATTATTAAAATTCTTGTAAAGTAGATACTAAACCTTTTATTCGGGGATAAGGCTAATTATAGCTCTTAATTGATCACCCTTTAATTTAACTCATTAACTGCTGAGTTACAACAATACATCATAGCCGTTTAATTGGATTTACGAAAATATCTTCTTAAGGCTTAAATATATTCTTGATATTTTAAAAATAGCTGAGATACTTATTTAAGTAGCAACAAATTATTATAATTATATAGGTCAAATGAGAATCGTTAACTCTTCTGAGCTCCGATAAGTAATAGTTGCTACGAGATCGGGGGTCACACGTCAATCGATTAGACGTAAAGGGAACGAGAATATCAACATTATTGCATTTATAAATGCAATGAATAAATCCATATGTGAACTTTAATGTGTAACATATTTTTTTGGTTTCTAATCAAATCTTACGGAAACAGTTCCGTAGTAAAGAATGCGTAATGGAAGTATACAAATGTTTTACTCTATTTCGTAATTCGTTATTTAATATGCAATCATTGGCGCTAGTTTTCAATAGGAACCTGATTGGACTAGGTACGAATTAGTGGTGACACACAGAAAAATAAACGAACTTAAAAAAAGTGTGTGCGTGTAATCTTTACGCGCGATTGAGGTAAGACTTCTTTGACGTTTATCGCTATGTTGGCACTTTGACGTGTGTCCTATTGTGCGTGTGTCACTACTGAGCGTTATTTCCGTCAGAAAAAAAAATCTGATGTTACCCTCTATTCGCGCCTAAAGAAGTTTTACTTCAAAATCATCCCTAAAAATACATTTACACTGTTAAGCTTCACACTTCCGTCAAAAATATTAAAAATCGTATGACCATTTTTTTTTACTGAAAGAAATAGACGGTGATGTCTAACTAAATAAATTTCGTTCCTTGCAAAATTATTTTTTCTAAGTTTCTTGACATTTACTTGATTTACTGAATATACAATAACCGATGCTCGACTGACACCAATACGTGATATTGTTATGAATATAATATTTATTTCCAAGTTTATTGCCGGTCAACTACTATCTGCCTGACCCGACTAAATGTATATCTACTGATAACATGATTTGTCACTGAGCTGCCATTGCAGCATAACGAAAAGCATAACGAAACATAATAAAGCGCAAGCTTTAGTTAATTTATTGTATTTCTTATCGTTACTATCGAATAAAAAGTATTAGTATAACTATTCATGGTGTGACATTATAAATAAATAAATATTATAGGGACATTCTTACACAAATTGACTAAGTCCCACGGTAAGCTCAAGAAGGCTTGTGTTATGGGTACTCAGACAACGATATATATATATAATAAACAAATACTTAAATACATACATAGAAAACATCCATGACTAAGGAAATCTGTGCTCATCACACAAATAAATGCCCTTACCGGGATTCGAACTCAGGATCATCGACTTCATAGGCAGGGTCACTACCTACTAGGCAGACCGGACGTCAAATCATATCTCACGGCCATTTTGTATGAGGCGTTTTCGTCCTGAGAAACCCACATATTCATTAATATAGCCTGTAATTATGGTGTCCCACTATAGAATACTCACTCAACGCCACTATTTATAGTCAGTAAAAAAAGGCGCGAAATTCAAATTTTCTATAGAACGAAAATCCTTCTCACCTACATTTTTTAAATTTGCTGCTTTTCGTTTTTCCTGTGGTTCATAAACCGACCGTTTTTCGTGTAGTTTAACGACCGGTCTGGCCTAGGTAGTGACCCTGCCTGTGAAGAAGATGATCCTGGGTTCGAATCCCGGTAAGGGCATTTATTTGTGTGATGAGCACACATATTTGTTCCTGAGTCATGGGTGTTTGCTATGTATTTAAGTATTTATATGTATTATATATGTCGTTGTCTGAGTACCCATAACACAAGCCTCCTTGGGCTTACCGTGGGACTTAGTTAATCTGTGTAAGCATGTCCTATAATATTTATTTCTTATTTATTATTTATAAACTGATTTGTTCCTAGATCGGCGCCTACTGCTACGCAGAACTGGGAACCATGATTCGTCAGAGCGGCGCGGACTACGCATACATAATGGAGACTTTCGGACCGTTCGCTGCTTTCGTTCGGCTGTGGATCGAATGTATGATCGTCAGACCTTGCTCGCAGGTATGTTTATTTAAACTTTATTATATTTAAACTTTATTGCACGATAAAAATAAGTACAAATGGCGGACTTAATGCCTTCAGGCATTCTCTACCATTCCATACCATAGGTTCTATGTATTGGATGTTTTCGTCCGTTCCCGGACACTTTTTAGGGTTCCGTACCCAAAGGGTAAAAACGGGACCCTATTACTAAGACTCCGCTGTCCGTCTGTCCGTCTGTCTGTTTGTCTGTCACCAGGCTGTATCTCATGAACCGCGATAGCTAGACAGTTAAAGTTTTCACAGATTATGTATTTCTGTTGCCGCTATAACAACAAATACTAAAAACAGAATAAAATAAATATTTAAGTGGGGCTCCCATACAACAAACTGCGTTTTTGCGTAATGGTACGGAACCCTTCGTGCGCGAGTCCAACTCGCACTTGGCCGGTTTTTTTAATTGTTTGCACCTGACTGCGACTTGTTTGCCGACAAAACTTATGAGCTTTTAAAAGTTTTTTTTTACATTTTTGTAAATCAACATAGGTAGCTTATTAATTATTGTCATATTTATCCTGAGGTAGGTAGGTAACTGTAGTTCATACTTATATGTCACAAATAAAAGTATAGTATACCTTACAGATAATGTGACAAGTTGACAACCTATACATTAGTAAACGCAGTTATTCCAGGAAAGCAAACGCAGTACATGTCAGAGCGTCACTTCGACCACCTGCTGTACTTGGTATATATAATTGACACCACACTACTGTCTCTATGCACTGTCTAATAGCATAGAGTAACTTATACTAGAGCGGTACTGTCATAGTAAATTTTGTAACCCCAGTAAATTCACTGCCATCTGTCGACACACTTTAAAACTAAAAATGAAGATTTACAAAAATACGATAAAATGTATTTAAATATGGATAAATGTTTTTTTTTTATTTGCATTAATTATTTTTATGATGTTGACCCATGTTCTTTCACTGATATGCGTTAAAATTGTTAAATAACAAACGAAACCGTCAACGCCATCTATACGACAGTTGGCCAAAGCTAGTAGCGCCCTCTGAACGAAAATCAAATTTTCTTGATTTTCGAGGCACGTTTTTTCCTTAGACTGTATCCATCTATTACGGAGTTATATCTATCTTTGCTAATAGGGTGGAAAAAAATAATGGGCCCTGGAAGGGAGTGCCTTAAAACCTTAAGTTAGCTCATTTTACTTAAACAAAACATTCTTTTATTTTTAAAAAGAAACAAAACTGCATTCAAAGTTTTTTTATTTATTTCGCATGTCTAAAATATTCTTACCTACTATCCATTTTATGGATTTTTTGTACGACAGACGAGTGAAAGACCTAATGTTTCTTGGAGAACTGTTATCATTAACTGTATCGAATAGTAGAATAAAATAGCGAGTGTTTATTTTTTGGACTTTTAGTCGGTATAATTCCCGGGCGAGACGAGCGATTTAAAAAAAAATCTTTGAATTGCAGTTTTGTTTCTTTTTAATAATATAAGAATGTTTTGTTTATGTAAAATGAGCTAACTTAAGGCACTTTCCCTCCAGGGCCTATATATTTTTTTCCACACTGTATAATTGACACCACCCACTAAATATCTTTACAAACTGTCTAAAGCCTGACCAGTTATATATGATCATTGTCAAGAGGGCGCTGTTATTCTCATGTATGGACTATGGAGTGACAGTTTAGTATAGTATGAAAAAATTAGTTCCAGTAAAATTCCGCAACATGGCGCGTGATCATATATTACTGGTCGGGCTTTATATATATATATATAATACTCTACCTACTACATATAGGTGTGACTGTGTCATCTCGATGCTCACATAGTCCTGTTACTACTGATTTAGCGACCACCACAACCTTCACTAAGTTTGCATGTCATTGACCAAACCATGTTACCAATTACCCTAATGTGTTGACCTTGCTGAAACAATCGTCAAGCGTTTACTGTGATAGTTTACAAAACAAACTCGTTTCACTTTGTTTTAATTAAGGTTTTAAGCACTGAAAAACTAAGGAAAATGTTTGTGTTTTAGGTAATGCACAGATTTAGGTTCTGTTTATTTTTTTCTGGTTAAAGGCCAAAACTGTAAGTTTTGTTAGTTTAAAATAATGAGTGAAAATCGTGTTAGTTTAAATTAACTGTACTTATTGTTCTTATGAGTAAAAAAAGCATCTCTAATCCTACAACAGAGTGGGATGATCGTCACAATATGTTTTGCTTGCGTGGGACATGTGTAGGCAGTTCTATATTTGGTTTACAAACCGTCTTTGTGTCTAGGCTAGATTCAGACTTCAGACAGAACTAAGGAAAAGTGGCGAAATAGATAAAATAGGTATGGAGTGTCTATTTTAAATAAATCATAAAAGTAAAGATAAAATATTTTTAATCACAATACACCTGCATATTAAACGATGAAGTTCTATCAAAATCATATCTCAAATCAAATTGGTTGTGAAGTATCAAGAAAGCAGCTTTTCAAAACTATACCAAGCAAAGTTGGTGTGTCGATATCGACCTATCGTCTCAGTTGCCTAGTTTATTCTCTCTGAGCTTGCTCCGATCGTCAAATAAATTGCTGTTCATGACTCGATGTGTATTCTATTGTTAGGCGTTATTGCTGATATATAAAGTCTGAAATTTACCTTATAATTTTAGCGGCATCCTAACTTTAATAATTATGGAATTGATTTGTTAATTATTCATTATTATTCAGCAAAACGGGACTTAATCGGGTATAATTAATTACGTTCACGTTTTTAAATCCGACGAATCCTCCGACGTTTCGAGGACCGCGCGGCCGCGTTGCTCCCATGGTCTCAGAAGTCAACAGTCTCAATCTGAGACCACGGGAGAAACGCCATCCTCGAAACATCGGAGGTAAATTTAATAACTTAATTATACTCGATTATGTCCTGTTTTGCTGAATAATAATGAATAATTAACAAATACTGATAAGTAAAAACCATGAAATTTTAAATCAGTGTTTTGTTATTTATTCGTTATTTATTCAGAGTACCTTGTTTAACCCTACTTAGGTATAAGTACATTATATGAGTTCTAGCGAGAAGCAAGAACGTATATACGTAGTACCACTGTATATATCGTGTATGTAAATAAAGAATTTCATTGCATTAAAAAAAATTTACTGCATTTTGTAAGTTGCAAATTGGTCTACCAATAAAACATATTGTTAATAAAGTTCACGATATCCTATTCCTAATACCTTTACTTTTCATGTAGGTACCTTTTATCACAGGTCCCTAACGTCCCTGCAATAATGGGTCAATAAAACTTTATTGCCCTGCGTATTGCAGTTTATTGGTTCAGGATTTTCCCGTCGCTTAGATTGTAAAATGGTACCCAATGGATATTTAAATCTTTGTTCCGCAACAAACTTAAAACAGTTGAACAGATTTGGTAAAAAAAATATAGGAAAAGCTTATAGTAGGTATTTGTCCTGGAAATCGTAGCCTAAAGGGGGAAAATTAACAATGTTAGTAATAAAAAATGATTTATTTAGTAGCACAAGTTATTTCACAAGAATCACTTAGATTGCAAAATGGCGCCCAACGTGGGGCCATTTTGTTATTACATCTACTATAGCCACTAGGTTGAGAATGAGAAAGTACTTATGAAAAAACTGTTTGATTACGAACTTTGTGAGTAGTAATTATGATATAGGTTTGCGCTGAACTGCGGAACAAATCAATTTTAATTTTTAGGGTTCCGTATCTCAAAAGGAAAAAACGGAACCCTTATAGGATTACTCGTGCGTCTGTCTGTCTGTCCGTCTGTCACAGCCTATTTTTTTCGAAACTACTGGACCAATTAAGTTGAGATTTGGTACACATGTTTGTGTAAACATTGTCCATAATGTCTATATCCAGAGAGGAAAATGGGAACTACGTTTGTATGGAGAAGCGGCCGTCCCCTTTCCTCTTAAGCTCCAACCGCCATAAAGGTACCTTTACCCTTGAAACGTCACATATTTAACAAATATTCCTTTTCCAAAACTTTGGGAACAAATCAAATTAGGAGAAATTAAAATAGGAGGTACAAGCGCGTACTGCTTGCCCTTAAAGTTGGTTAAAGACGCCTAGTCTTTGTAAGATGGCATATAGTCGAGAAATTGGGACGGGTTCGCCGTGGCGGGATGGCCTAGGGGTTCAAGGTGTTGGCCCGGATTGATAAAGACGCCGGTTCGAATCCGGCCTTCACAACTGGAGGGCTTCGTCGCTTTGTCTTTAATATATGACATCTATTTTAGTTTAAAATATTTCTTTTGTTCACAGGCGATAGTTGCGCTAACGTTCAGTGTGTACGTGCTAAAGCCGATCTTCCCCGAGTGCGAGCCTCCGACGGAAGTGACCAGGCTACTGGCTGCCTGCTGCATACGTAAGCATATACGATATATTCAAATATGGGCAAGTCACTTCAATAGTAAAATGGGTCTTGAGACTTGAGTATTACCAGGCGTGACTCACTTCGCGATTTCGTCGCGCCGCTATAAGTACATGCGGCCGCCCTCAGTTCTGAGGTCTAGCCATAATAATTGCCGCGCACCGCTACGGAATGGACGCCTGTTCGCGCATGCGCCACCTAGCGTTCATATCTGTCGTAATAGACGGGTTTTGTTAGAGAGTGAATGTACCTAGTATACTATTATATATTCTGTGGCACTATACTCGAGACCATTTCGTGGTAAACTTAACTCTTACCTATTTTATGTATGCTTGTAGTTTTTAGTTATACTATTGTATGTAATTTTAGTTATAAGTTTATCACTAATAAAATATTTGATTCTGATTCTGATTCATACTCATTCGTTTCACCAACTAAAGCGAGCACGCATAACAGCTAACAGCCATAATATTTAAGTAGTCATTGGTAAATCAGCTTGAATAAGTTTTCCCATGGGTATAACATAACGACTGTTATAGCAGAAATAGAGCTAATATTTGCTTACACTGCTTGATAAACCATCCATCATCTTTCTTCAAACGCGAAAATCTGTAAAAATTGTGTTTTTGTAAGAAGGATATGTGTATAATTCTAATTGCAATAAATAGGTATGTTGAAACACTATTTACCTTCCAGTGCTCCTGACCTTCATAAACTGCTGGTCCGTCCGAGCTGCCACGCGCGTGCAGGACTGGTTCACGTACGCCAAGCTCCTGGCGCTGTTCATCATCATCGGAGGAGGCATCTACCAGCTGTGCAGAGGTTAGTTCTTCCACTTCTGACCTTCGTGAACTGCTGGTCAGTTCGAGCTGCCACGCGCGTGCAGGACTGGTTCACGTACGCCAAGCTCCTGGCGCTGTTCATCATCATCGGAGGAGGCATATACCAGCTGTGCAGAGGTTAGTTCTTCCACTCCTGACATTCGTGAACTGCTGGTCAGTCCGAGCTGCCACGCGCGTGCAGGACTGGTTCACGTACGCCAAGCTCCTGGCGCTGTTCATCATCATCGGAGGCGGCATGTACCAGCTGTGCAGAGGTTAGTTCTTCCACTTCTGACCTTCGTGAACTGCTGGTCAGTCCGAGCTGCCACGTGCGTGCAGGACTGGTTCACGTACGCCAAGCTCCTGGCGCTGTTCATCATCATCGGAGGCGGCATGTACCAGCTGTGCAGAGGTTAGTTCTTCCACTTCTGACCTTCGTAAACTATTGGTCAGTTGCAACCGGTTCACATACCAGTACATCAAGCTCCTGGCAGTCCATGGCAAAGTACCCTCCTCTAACAAAAGACTGCATCTAAGCAGCACTACTTACCTACTTAAATGTTATGAAACATAAACCCTGAATTACATTTTTATTGTATTTTATCATAAATCAATATTTTCCAAGGCTAAAATCGCGTTTCAATCTGAACAAATATTCAATGACGCAACTGCAACCTCTGGTTCTAACCAGCGGCCGTAGCACGGTCGCATTTTTATCACCTGTCACCATGCCTGTCAAGTTCTAACAAGTATGTAAGTGCGAGTGACAGGCATAGTGACAGCTTAGGCGTTAAAAATGGAACCATGCTGCCACCGCTGAACACAGTATGAACAGGTGGCACTGTTGTCGAACTAAGAGTACAAAAGGTTGAGATTTGGGTCACGCATGGTGGATAACAAAATTAAGGATTATGACAAATTGTAATTCGTACAAGCAGATTATTTTGAAAGACAGTAAATACGAAATCAATACAAGTAGGTACTGAACAAAGCAAAGCAACCTTTCTTAGTGGAAAGTTTAAATATAAATTATTTCCAATAATTTTACATAATTAGAATGTAGGTAACTCGCTACACAAAACAGTAAGTAAATACACTATGAGTACTCCACTTTTCTTGAAATTAAAGTTACAAACCCATTACCTACTGCTTAATTTTTTTTTATTAAACTTTATTGCACAAATAAATAAAAATCTACAAATGACTTAATGCCAAAGGGCAAATAATATCTATTCTAATGCCATCCCTTCAATCCAGTCCTTTAACATTCTCCCTGACACCACGAGTTGCGAAATACATACATCGCAGCCATAATGTGTGTTTTTTTAGTTTAGGTTATATTTTTATAATATTTATATTTATAGTTTTCATTTAATTTTACATCTCAAAATATGATCACAGCATCTTTAAAAATACCCTCCATATTGCGTGAGTCGGTTAACAAGGTTGTTAAACGGTCGATACCCTATCAAATAAAAGGCAAGATGGATTCAACTTCCATATTTCCCGCCACAAAGCGGGCAATTTGCCGCAAATTGGTTTACCCCCTGCCTCTGACACGAGTGTTTCCACCAATTACTGCTTTTCTTTGCGGTCCGATTATGTTGAGAAGTGAAGTAATATCAACTTTATTCTTCTTTTGAACGTATTGCTAAATATCATGCTGTACTCGTATTATGAAAAAGGGTAAATTTTCGCAGTTGGACCGATTTTAGGCTTAGGGTTCCGTACCTCAAAAGGAAAAAAACGGAACCACTAAATAGCATCACTTTGTTGTCTGTCTGTCCGTGTCAAGACCCTTTATCTCCGAAACGCGTGGGGGTTATCGAGTTGAAATTTAAACCATGTACTCAGGTCTACAGTAAAAAAAAGATACGGCCGTTTATGCCGCAAAAAACGTAAATTTCGACACTCAAGGGAAACAAAATTTATAGGGTACTTCCCGTTAACATAGAACTATGAAATTTGGCAAGTAACATCGTCTTACACTGCAAATATAGGGAAAAAACTGAAAACTAGTAAAAATTTTTAACATGCAGATACGTCTGCGAGCGATACTCCAAAAATTTGAAAAAAATGTGTTTATTCCCGCTCAGAATGAGCTATTCAAACTGATGTTTTTATTAAAATCGGACAAAAAAAATCGACAAGTTAAAAGTGGCCTATTTAAATCTCGGCACAAGCAGTGTAATTTTGGCATAGGTACTTATTTACTAAAAGTCTCACTTAAATTTTCAAGGTCATCCGACATCCGACTTCAAATGTCAAATCCATCTCAGTCGGAAAGCGTTGGCGCGTCTTATTAGAAGATTGCTGTGTTCCGCCACCGCTGAGCTTACAGCCAATTCAATTACTTATCTAGACTACACACGGCGATCCGATTATGAGGAATAAATGTTTGTGAAGGATATCTTAAAAAGTTTTTACCATATTAAGGCATTCGACAATTGATGAAACAAATTGCCGAACCTTTCGGCCGCGCCGATTTTGGCATAAGTAGTGTTTCGGGCGATGATGTACCCTAACACCATTTATACGTCATTATAATAATTATTTTGTATATTGTTTTATTTTATGTATATACCTCGTTTCTTTGAGTTTGTGTACTGATATATAATTTAAAAAAAAATGGTCATACCTAGTTCCAGTTTTTTTTTTATACCACGTCGGTGGCAATCAAGCATACGGCCCGCCTGATGATAAGCAGTTACCGTAGCCTATGGACGCCTGCAACACCAGATTGTATGCTGTACTACGTACCTTGTTTGTATGTATTACTTTCTGTCCTAAATTTCGCAGTGCATTAGTTCCTACTGTAATGCTGTGTAATTTTTGAACCAATAAAATAAAAACTAAAATAAAAAAGAAATATGACGTCATTTTGCTACCTGGGTAAAAACACAGCATTACTTTTTTTGTAAGTGTGTAGAGGCAGATCTAAACAAATTATTATGATTTATTGTTGTTTACAGGTCAAACGCAGCATTTCACGTTCGAGGGGACGTCAAGTGACGTCACATCTATTTTTCTCTCGTTTTACTCCGGACTCTTCGCTTATAACGGATGGTAAGGTTATGTTAAATATGAATGGCTGGAGCTCAGAATAATGACTAAAGCATAGAAGTAGGGCAAAAATGCTTCGCAAATATGTATACCCGTACTTTACTTCCTTACGAATTAGATAATGTGCCGAAAAGAGATGCATATATGCTTGTTATTTCTCATTTACGTATGGTGTCATAAGTTTGATAATTTGCTAGGGATGTAACTGTGTCGACTTTTTATATCGATAAATTATGCATAAGTTTATGTGCCGTGTAAAAGAATAATCACGAAATTGGCAAATTGATAATAGTCTGGCTAATGAAAGTTGAACCTGAAAAAACGCGGCAATTTTAAGAAATCTGTAGCAGGCGGCTCGTTGAAATGAAATGAAATGCGTGGAATACAAGGATTGCATAACTTTTATACTTTTCTAAAAATCATTAAAAAGTATAAAAAATATGCAATCCTTGGAATCAGAGCCGCCTGATATGAGGATTAATGCATGTACCTAATATAGCTTTTATCTCATTTGCAGTCTACCACTCAGAACCGTCTAACTATACCTCTCGTTTTTTTATCATTAGAAAGAAGGCGAGCGATCTTAACGTGTCGTTTTATCGAAAAACACTTGGAAAATAAGTCACAACAAATATAATATACGATAATTTACATACTTTTGCTTTCATAAGTAAAATATTGCTTTATTTATAAAAAAACTTGTCAATAAAAAGACACGTGGAAATGGTTTACCGTTTTTTCTAATGCTAAAAGACTAAGTATAGTTTCTAGTCATGTACAGTCAGCTGCAAAGAAAAGGCACCCCCCTGCATACAAAGTTCTGTAAATTAGTATGGACGTGGGGTACCTTTTCTCTGCAGCTGACTGTACCAAATAGGAAATGAAAAAAAAAAACGTTCGTGTAATATATTTTTTTTATTTAATAATAGGGAATATTACGCGAAACTCGGCGTAGGTGGCGCCACTATCACAATCTGAGGGTCTATCGCGAAACAAGAAAATCGAACTTTCGTTATCTAACATCTCTGTCACTCTTGCGTATTCCAGCGATAAAGAGGCTGCTAGATAACGAAATTTCGGATTCGAGTTTTCCGGTAGGTCCCCTGAAAACTTGTCAAAAACCTGTTAAAGGTACAGTATAAATAAGTTACTCTACGGTGCACTAAAAAAGCTAGTGCTGCACTCTGGTGGCAGAACATTGCAGTAATATCCCCAATTCCTCGTCCTTTGGAAATCTGAAATAAAAAGTTGAGTTTTGTGACCAACAGTATTAATAAAAGGAACATTCATCACTGATCATTAATGTCTTTTTTATTAGGGTTCCGTACCCAAAGGGTAAAAACGGGACCCTATTACTAATACTTCGCTGTCCGTCTGTCTGTCACCAGGCTGTATCTCATGAACCGTGATAGCTAGACAGTTGAAATTTTTACAGATGATGTATTTCTGTTGCCGCTATAACAACAAATACTAAAAAGTAGTCCCCTTGGTGCGCGCGTCCGACCCGCACTTGACCGGTTTTTAGTATTAAACTATAGTCTGGCAAACACAATCTGTCAGTAAGTAAGAACAAAGAAAACTATAGGTACAGTCGAAGGCAAAAATATCGATCCAGACAAATGGCTTAAAAATATGTGAACACGATTTTATTGTCTAAGCGTACACATATTTTTGAGACTTTGGGAATGTATATATATTTATGCCCTTGACTGTACTCATCAATTAAAATGAGACAGTCCTGGGCCAAACTATAAGAAAGCTGTAAATGTCGATACGTTATTGATCTGAGGTCGATACATCACTATGCCAAAAATATAACCTTTCATACTTAGCAGAAAAGTTCGAAAAAATATGCAAAAATCTATAAAGACTTGAATGCAAGTAATAATTACATAAACAACATATCGATTTCTATGTTTAGGGTCAGGTCCTATAAATTAATTTCTTCAAAATTGAACAAAACTCACCGATTAAAGGTTATCGGTTCGTGCGTATTTTCTTTTCTTCCTGTATACGATTTACAGCCCTCGATCACACAAGACATTATCACAAAGGGAACTTCAAACCATTACAAATAAAAACTCAGCACGTTTTCCAACAATCTTTCAGGAATAGCAACATTATAATTAAAATAAACCAAGATGACCGCTGAAACATCCCGAAATATTTCAACTAAAATAATACGACTATGTCAAGTTGTTACAGTTGACACCTACCTGTGAAATAACGAACATATATTTTATTTGGCTGGATTATATTATAGAACCACATAGGACCATTTGACATTTCCCTCAGTTCATCTTATGACAATACTGAAAAAAACGAAAGAACTTGCGGATTGTTGTCTCACTCACTCATAGACAAAAAGTAATAACGTGTTGTGAATACGATATCTTTTACCAAGCTTTTATTTTTGCCCGGCTTCTTTGCTTTAGTCATTATTCTGAGGGCTGGAGTTGCTACTATTACACATACTCATTTATTGATAATGTTCTTAAAATATATTTTAAAAATATTTTTATTTGTATGTCCTTTACAAAATCTCGGGACCATGGGCTCCCGGACATTTGGAAAGCATGCGTGGGGCCGAAGCCAACAGCGCAGAGACCCTTAGGGATACACGTGGCGGATACCATCCCCGCGCGTACAATATGATACATCCGGAGATGGTCCCAGCCACCGCCAGGTGCAAAGATTGCACTATTGCGCTGCAATTGGCTATTTTCAATAAGACAAGTTTTTCTTCTTTACTTTTTCAGAAATAGGTACTAAAAGAAGCGTTTTGATAGTGTGCACAACCACTTCTCTAATTTATTTTAAAGCAAAAGTCTGCTGAAATACTTCTCCTTTTATTTACCTATCTAAGTTCTCTGTCACTGTTTGCAGGAACTATCTGAACTTCATCATCGAAGAGCTAAAAGACCCCGTCCGGAACCTGCCGCGCGCCATCGGTATCTCCGTCGCTTTGGTCACCATCGTGTACACTTTCACCAATGTCGCTTTCTACACCACGCTCTCTCCCACGGAGGTAGGTAACCATTTTAACCTTTATGTGATCCTTGATAGCTTGCCTTCTCAACCGCTATCAGAAGGTGCTGAGAAAATGTTTACATATTTAAAAAAATATCTTGAACTGCCCTGAAATACACACGTGAACTCCCCTATGAGGCTGGCATCGTCACCACGAGTGTACGGAAGCCTCTTATAAGAATTAAGGAAGGAAAAAATCCTTTATGTGGACAAATATCCTCATTAAGATAGACAGATAGCTAGATACTTTTTTATTGGCATACCTCAGTAAAAGATACAGTTTACAGAGAACCATTGAACAAGGATAGAGGTATATTAAGATGGCTAGTAATCGCTATGTGTTACACCTAAGCGAAACGTGACCTTCATGATCTTTAATCTTGGTACATTTTCCTTTTCATCGGACATTTTCGTCTGAGCGAAACAGAGTAGGTATCTCCGTTCATATTACTTCCCTACTCTCTCAGCAGAAAGATGGTGGCAGGAAGTGTCAGATGAAAAGGTCGATGTAACATGTAAATAATAAGTCTTAGTAGATTTGCTAAGCTAGCAGCAACACATTAACATTCACCATTAGACCTTATAACTGGCGCAACAAGTTACACGATTGGTCAGTTAGCCGAGTACCTATTTAAACTATGGTACTGACTACTACTACTTCACTGGCTCAGTGACCCAAAAAGGGATCTTGGCCTCTGACACAAAAGAGTGCCACTCTGCCCTATTCTGCGCCACTTCACGCCAGTTGGGAATTCCGAAGGTCTTTTAGAGCTGAAGATGGTACTGATACTGCCGGGCTAGCACATGATTGGCGCGAGAGTATAACGCCGCGACATAGACTACCCGTCCCTCTTTAATTCATACAGTTAGTTAAAGACTGGTAGTCTATCTCGCGGCGAGATACTGTTGCGCCAATCATGTGCTCGGTCTACTACTGACTAATCCCAAAAAATATTTTGTAGATGTTAGGAACCCCAGCAGTAGCTGTGATGTTCGCTGAGCGCTTGTTCGGAGCGTTTGCGCTCTCCATTCCGCTGTTCGTTGCAGCATCTACTTTTGGCGCTGTCAACGGCGTGCTTCTGACTTCTTCTCGGTGAGTGACATGAATCTAGACTTTGTACAACTGGATCAGGCATGAGCGGTGGGGGGAAATGACCGAACGGGATAGTCTTATATATCTTTCAGAAGGAGTAGCAGAGAAAGCGCTTTTATTGTTTGTCCTTGTCACAGTCTCACTTTTAGTATGGTTTATGGCGGGTAACAAATAACCCGACCAAATTACGTAGATTGTTTTTGTATGTCAGGGGTGGATGATAAATGAATATGAATGTTAAGACGTGTTTTTAATTTTATCGCATTGCGTATGTTCTGTCCGTCACGGTCGCACGAGTGCACATTTATATAAAATACTAGGTGTTAGACCATATATGGTCTAGGTACTGGCGCCGCCTATTTACTGTTTTTTGATGGACACTTTTCATATATAGAGACATCCTTTCTATACGGAACGGCCTCAATGGTTTCTTTTTAATTTCCAGTCTGTTCTACGCCGGCGCGGCCCAAGGCCAAATGCCAGAGATGTTAACCATGGTATCTTCTCGAGCGACGCCCGCGCCCGCCGTGCTCGCCGTGGCGCTGTTGTCCTTGATGTACCTCATGAGCTCGGACATCTTCGTGCTTATCAACTACGTCGGCTTCGCTACCTGGGTGAGACTTGAGTTTCTATATACTAGTACAGGCAGTACAGCCCAAGGCCAGATGGCGGAAATGCTAACCATGGTAACTAGCCGTGGCGCTGTTGTCCTTGATGTACCTCATGAGCTCGGACATCTTCGTGCTTATCAACTACGTCGGCTTCGCTACCTGGGTGAGACTTGAGTTTCTATATACTAGTACAGGCAGTACAGCCCAAGGCCAGATGGCGGAAATGCTAACCATGGTAACTAGCCGTGGCGCTGTTGTCCTTGATGTACCTCATGAGCTCGGACATCTTCGTGCTTATCAACTACGTCGGCTTCGCTACCTGGGTGAGACTTGAGTTTCTATATACTAGTACAGGCAGTACAGCCCAAGGCCAGATGGCGGAAATGCTAACCATGGTAACTAGCCGTGGCGCTGTTGTCCTTGATGTACCTCATGAGCTCGGACATCTTCGTGCTTATCAACTACGTCGGCTTCGCTACCTGGGTGAGACTTGAGTTTCTATATACTAGTACAGGCAGTACAGCCCAAGGCCAGATGGCGGAAATGCTAACCATGGTAACTAGCCGTGGCGCTGTTGTCCTTGATGTACCTCATGAGCTCGGACATCTTCGTGCTTATCAACTACGTCGGCTTCGCTACCTGGGTGAGACTTGAGTTTCTATATACTAGTACAGGCAGTACAGCCCAAGGCCAGATGGCGGAAATGCTAACCATGGTAACTAGCCGTGGCGCTGTTGTCCTTGATGTACCTCATGAGCTCGGACATCTTCGTGCTTATCAACTACGTCGGCTTCGCTACCTGGGTGAGACTTGAGTTTCTATATACTAGTACAGGCAGTACAGCCCAAGGCCAGATGGCGGAAATGCTAACCATGGTAACTAGCCGTGGCGCTGTTGTCCTTGATGTACCTCATGAGCTCGGACATCTTCGTGCTTATCAACTACGTCGGCTTCGCTACCTGGGTGAGACTTGAGTTTCTATATACTAGTACAGGCAGTACAGCCCAAGGCCAGATGGCGGAAATGCTAACCATGGTAACTAGCCGTGGCGCTGTTGTCCTTGATGTACCTCATGAGCTCGGACATCTTCGTGCTTATCAACTACGTCGGCTTCGCTACCTGGGTGAGACTTGAGTTTCTATATACTAGTACAGGCAGTACAGCCCAAGGCCAGATGGCGGAAATGCTAACCATGGTAACTAGCCGTGGCGCTGTTGTCCTTGATGTACCTCATGAGCTCGGACATCTTCGTGCTTATCAACTACGTCGGCTTCGCTACCTGGGTGAGACTTGAGTTTCTATATACTAGTACAGGCAGTACAGCCCAAGGCCAGATGGCGGAAATGCTAACCATGGTAACTAGCCGTGGCGCTGTTGTCCTTGATGTACCTCATGAGCTCGGACATCTTCGTGCTTATCAACTACGTCGGCTTCGCTACCTGGGTGAGACTTGAGTTTCTATATACTAGTACAGGCAGTACAGCCCAAGGCCAGATGGCGGAAATGCTAACCATGGTAACTAGCCGTGGCGCTGTTGTTCTTGATGTACCTCATGAGCTCGGACATCTTCGTGCTTATCAACTACGTCGGCTTTGCTACCTGGGTGAGACATGAGTTTTGAATGATTCACGGTTAGAACAATAACAACAAACAACAACGAGAACAAGATGGATGTAATTGCGTCGAAATATCGGGAGCTCAAAAACAATACAAAAGGTAATCACGGTCTATCTCCCGGTCAATATAAGTCTAGTGAGACTTGACTTTCTATACACTAGTGTCCAAGGCCAGATGCCAGAAATATTCCCATATTCCCATAATTTTATTCCTGAGCATTTACGACAGCCTATCTATAAGTTCAAAAGCCAAAAATACTGCACGTTTATCCTCATTGAAGTAATATTTGTGTTATTTACAGTTGAGTATCGGCGCAGCGGTGGTGTGTCTGCCCGTGCTGCGGTGGACGCGGCCCGAACTTGAGCGCCCCATCAAGGTCAACCTCTTCTTCCCCGGTAAGGACTAAAATCGAACATAGCTGTGACAGTCACTTTACTGTATTATTGTAGAAATGACAGTATATTATGATGACACTTATCACACAGGTAGCAAAGTGACGTCAGCGACGTCATTATGACGTAATAATGACGTATAAATGCTACCTGGGCATAGTCATGATACTCGTGATTGTTATTTTTACTGCATGACTTGTGCACAAATCACACGAGGTTTTTTCGGCTACTTTTTGACCCCCCCTCCCCCTTGGTGATATTTGTTGAGGTTCTTGGCACAAATGCAACCTTATTCCTTACTTTACGATTTATCTTTTATTTCAGCTATATACATCATCGCGACTCTTCTGGTGGTGATCGTGCCAGCGATAGCGTCCCCCGCGGAGACCGGCATAGGCTGTCTCATGATCCTTACTGCCGTCCCTGTCTATCTTTTGCTACTGCACCCTCGTACCAAGGTGCGGGGCCTGGCGTCTCTCACCAGTAAGTACTAATTGCTCTCATCATCTTCTTTCCGCTTTCCCGCCATTTTTTTTTGCCACGGCCCATGGGAGCCTGGGGTCCGCTTCGCAACTAATCCCAGAAATTGGCGTGGACACTAGTTTTTACGAAAGCGACTGCCATCTGACCTTCCAACCCAGAGGGTAAACTGGGCCTTATTGGGATTAGTCCGGTTTCCTCACGATGTTTACTTTCACCGAAAAGCGACTGGTAAATATCAAATGATATTTCGTACATAAATTCCGAAAAACTCATTGGTACGAACCGGGGTTTGAACCCGCGACCTCCGGATTGCAAGTCGCACGGTCTTACCGCTAGGCCACCAGCACTTTAAATACTAATTGCTCTGTAACCTATTGTAACCTAGCAAAGATAGATATAACTCCGTAATAGATGGATACAGTCTAAGGAAAAAACGTGCCTCGAAAATCAAGAAAATTTGATTCTCGTTCAGAGGGCGCTACTAGTTTTGGCCTACAGTCGTATAGATGGCGTTGACGGTTTCGTTTGTTATTTAACAATTTTAACGCATATCAGTGAAAGAACGTGGGTCAAAATCATAAAAATAATTAATGCAAATAAAAAAAATCATTTATCTATATTTAAATACATTCTATCGTATTTTTATAAATCTTCATTTTTAGTTTTAAAGTGTGTCGACAGATGGCAGTGAATTTACTGGGGTTACAAAATTTACTATGACAGTACCGCTCTAGTATAAGTTACTCTATGAACCTAGTAAACATACCATCCCATTTTTGTAAAATTTTCAAAATGGTCCATATTGTAAGGACATAAGCCAGCCCGTCGGTGCAGTCTGCCGCCAGCCGACTTCTTCAATTAGGCGTTCGACTATCTCATAAGTGCCCCTCCAGAGAGCAAAATGACGAGCGACGTCATTTATACGTCATAATGACGTCTAAATGCTACTTGGGCCACCACGAACACGAGAACGAAAAATTCCATTTAAGTATGTATAATCGACCCTGCTCACAAAATTTCACTAGAATCGGCTGATAAATGCGACCTGGGGACCTAGCTAAGACCCTCCTTTGAAATTTCTTTAACTTTCTGGCCCCCCATGAAGAAAGTTTGCCCACCACTGACTTGGAGAGTAATCCTTCATCCAAACCCCCGTAACCATATGGTGCCATGTGACAGCTCTTTACAATCCTGCACCAAACTGTTTAGCCCAATGTTTTACTGGTAGATATTTAGATAATGCCTCAAGCGCGTTAAGTCCGCCATTTGTAATTTTTGTGTTTTGTGCAATAAAATTTTACTAGACCGGGATTACCTTAATTTTGTATTGTTTGTGAGCTCCCAATATTTCGACGCAGTTACATGCATCATGTTCACGGGCAACTGTAAATAGCGGGTGGGTGCAAATTTGTGTAGACCGCGCTCGGTCTACCCTCTTACGTGTTACGTAACTTCAAAACTCTTAATAAAGTTTAAATAAATAATATACGTATAAACCATTGTTATTTTCTCTTGCAGCGGCAGCAACTCATCTTATACAAAAGCTGACATTAGCAGTTAGACCAAAAACGAAGGTAATTATTAATTATTTAACAGAGGAGGAAGTTTTCAATTAGTCAAAATCTAAACTCTAACTCTGTCAAAGTGCGTAGAAAAGGCGCGAAATTCAACCGATTTTTTTTGGGGACAACCCTTATATTTTAAATTTGCCGCCTTTTTCTACCGACAAACTGGGTGTACCAGAGTATATTTTCATAATTCTTTATTGCAACCATGGTATGATTGTACAGTTCAAGCCCGCTCCAGACTACACGGCGCGAAGCCGCGAACGCGAGTGTAGAGTCGATTTCGCTGATTAGCGAACTAGACTCCACACTCATGTTCGCAGCTTCGCGCCGCGATTCGCGCATGAGTGTAGAGGGCCCTATAGATGTAAATTATAATATACAATGTCTCACATGGACCCTGTAAGGGCACAGCGTATCAATAGCTTACTCATAACATATTATTATTGTAGTTATTGTATTGTATGTAGCAAATTATTAATTTATTTTAAAAAAATGTTCACTGATTTACTCGGATACAAGAGAACTTAGGTATTATGGCTCCTCTACACGATGGCCTAGCGTAGGCCAGTCCAAGGGACACAGTGGAGTGAGATAGCAATATCACTTGCACCCTCTAATCCATCGTGTAGAGGAGCCATTACATCGACACTTTTTCAAACATTTTCGAAAGGCGGCCGGTGTACAATGGATTTCCGATGGCCGGGTTGAGTTTTTAGTTTCACGAAAAACATCGTTCACGATATTTAAATTATTGATTTTGATGCGGTTTTTTTTAAAAGATATAGTGATTCAAGAGGAAGGTTTATATGTATAATACATCAGCATTGCACCCGTGCGAAGCCGGGGCGGGTCGCTTCTTCTTCTTCTCGTGTCGATGGTTTCAGACTTTCAGACTGTGCGGGACCAAAAGGCAGCGACATTTATCGCCCTGTCCGTCGCATCATGGTATAGTATCTCTGAAGAGGAGTAATGTAATGCTGATAATAATGCCATCTCTGGGTTATGCTGGACATATATTCCTCAGCCGTGGTGCCCTGCTGAGCTAAAAAGCGGTATCTCAATTGAAGATTGCATGCAAATAAGTACCTTAAATTTGAATCATAACGTTCCATTTCCAGTTCATTCGTTTTTGAGATACCGCCTTTAGCATAAGGAGGGCTGAGTGTGGCTAGATATCATTCTTGGGTGTAGATAGTAGAAAACAAAATATACCAAAACAAATATTTAAGCAGGTAACTTAATCGTATTTAATTAAATCTAGAAGAATATATTTTAATAAAAAATGTTTTGATAGTGTTACTAACCTTACGTTGCAAATGAACTAGGAAACAAAATAAATTTGAAACGTAAAAGTAGTTTTTTTAATAATGTAGTGCAAACACCGTACAATGACAGACTGACGTATTTAGACGAATAAAAAAACCAAATGACGTTTGGTTTGACGGGAAATTTTGAAATTATTTCTAAGTTGTTTTTTAATATAAATTCCGTTTAAACATATTTTTGGTCAGATTTATGTTAAGATATTAACAAACAGCGTTTCTTTATATCACAACCAACCTTGTAAGTTGTGTTGAGTTGTGCTCTTACTCATTCAACCAAACCAACGCAGGCAAGATGAAAAGCAATGCCGGCCGGGCCGCGCCGAATCTGTGTACCTTCTTGTATGTACATCGGTATAAGGGCAAGGTAAGTAAATTTTCGAGTTTATAATATATATATACCTCCTGAACATTTATTTATTATTTCATCTTTATCAAAAGCTTTGATAGAGGCTTCGGGTAAAGCATATTTATGAAATGTTGGCGATGGAACATGGAACATTGTAACATTTCAAATAACAGCCGTTGAACTAGCACCATTCTTAGTGCCCGTAAGGCCCGTCATACACGTTGCTCTGATTATCATAATTAAGATACTATTTTCCGTGCCTAGGTCTTAATCTGATAAATCAACTACAACCTGCCAAAATTAGAAAGACATACATCTACACTGATAAAATCCAACCACAATACGTTACCTTTGTCGACATTTTACATGAATAATATCCCGATTCACTGATTTCTTGTTACCTAACATTAAATGTGACAATAGCACACCCTTAAAATGCATGCTCAACACTTGTCCTGTTTCGCTGTAAAATAACCTTTTTATACTTTTGATAACATCTTAACTGTTAATATATTTTCAGGTATTAAAAAGCTTTCAGAATAAAGTTGCGACACGGCAGGTATCGTGCTTTTCTTCGATAAGTTTTTCGATGTTGTCAATGGCAATTTCAGTGAACCTAAAAAAGGAAAATCTACCTAATCTAATGCGCTGTAACACCCAGATCACCGCACCACAAATTGTGGATAAAAAGCTTGAATGTTCTCAAAACTATGAAATATGCGACAAAAATGGATCTAAATTAAATCAAAAAAAGTTGGATCAAACTATTGAAGCTTTCCAAGTTATTTTGGGATCAAGAAGAAGAAATGAATTAGGTTGCCTCTAATTATTGTTTAAAACATAGTCAGGAAATAAATTGTTACATACTTGCTGTTAAGTTATTTTCACGGAAGTGCGCTTAAAGCGTCGCTGTATTTGCATGTGTCTTAGTTACTTGGAATGGAACGTATGTAAATAAGTAGGTACTTATAAATAATATATTGTACTTGATTCAACATAAGTTTTCATTTATTTATTCTGAAAAACTGAATTATGTAGTTTTCTAAGCAAATGGAAATTGGTACGACAAAGATTACTACATAAATCAGTTTTCAATATTAAAGTTGTTACATGTAGGTAAAGAACCCATAAGTACGTGTGTGTGTGTGTGTGTGTGTGTGTGTGTGTGTGTGTGTGTGTGTGTGTGTGTGTACATGTGTGCGTGTTTACTGCATATACAGTCTCATTAGTTGAGAGCAGGACCGCTAGGGGCAGCACTAGTAGAGACGTGAACGTGAAATGTCCGAGAGTTTCTTATCTATTACAGTAATAACATATACTAATCTATGTCTCCGTGATGCGACGCATAGATTAGTATATGTTATTACTGTAATAGATAAGAAACTCTCGGACATTTCACGTTCACGTCTCTACTAGTGCTGCCCCTAGCGGTCCTGCTCTCAACTAATGAGACTGTATATGCAGTAAACACGCACACATGTACACACACACACACACACACACACACACACACACACACACACACACACACACACACGTACTTATGGGTTCTTTACCTACATGTAACAACTTTAATATTGAAAACTGATTTATGTAGTAATCTTTGTCGTACCAATTTCCATTTGCTTAGAAAACTACATAATTCAGTTTTTCAGAATAAATAAATGAAAACTTATGTTGAATCAAGTACAATATATTATTTATAAGTACCTACTTATTTACATACGTTCCATTCCAAGTAACTAAGACACATGCAAATACAGCGACGCTTTAAGCGCACTTCCGTGAAAATAACTTAACAGCAAGTATGTAACAATTTATTTCCTGACTATGTTTTAAACAATAATTAGAGGCAACCTAATTCATTTCTTCTTCTTGATCCCAAAATAACTTGGAAAGCTTCAATAGTTTGATCCAACTTTTTTTGATTTAATTTAGATCCATTTTTGTCGCATATTTCATAGTTTTGAGAACATTCAAGCTTTTTATCCACAATTTGTGGTGCGGTGATCTGGGTGTTACAGCGCATTAGATTAGGTAGATTTTCCTTTTTTAGGTTCACTGAAATTGCCATTGACAACATCGAAAAACTTATCGAAGAAAAGCACGATACCTGCCGTGTCGCAACTTTATTCTGAAAGCTTTTTAATACCTGAAAATATATTAACAGTTAAGATGTTATCAAAAGTATAAAAAGGTTATTTTACAGCGAAACAGGACAAGTGTTGAGCATGCATTTTAAGGGTGTGCTATTGTCACATTTAATGTTAGGTAACAAGAAATCAGTGAATCGGGATATTATTCATGTAAAATGTCGACAAAGGTAACGTATTGTGGTTGGATTTTATCAGTGTAGATGTATGTCTTTCTAATTTTGGCAGGTTGTAGTTGATTTATCAGATTAAGACCTAGGCACGGAAAATAGTATCTTAATTATGATAATCAGAGCAACGTGTATGACGGGCCTTACGGGCACTAAGAATGGTGCTAGTTCAACGGCTGTTATTTGAAATGTTACAATGTTCCATGTTCCATCGCCAACATTTCATAAATATGCTTTACCCGAAGCCTCTATCAAAGCTTTTGATAAAGATGAAATAATAAATAAATGTTCAGGAGGTATATATATATTATAAACTCGAAAATTTACTTACCTTGCCCTTATACCGATGTACATACAAGAAGGTACACAGATTCGGCGCGGCCCGGCCGGCATTGCTTTTCATCTTGCCTGCGTTGGTTTGGTTGAATGAGTAAGAGCACAACTCAACACAACTTACAAGGTTGGTTGTGATATAAAGAAACGCTGTTTGTTAATATCTTAACATAAATCTGACCAAAAATATGTTTAAACGGAATTTATATTAAAAAACAACTTAGAAATAATTTCAAAATTTCCCGTCAAACCAAACGTCATTTGGTTTTTTTATTCGTCTAAATACGTCAGTCTGTCATTGTACGGTGTTTGCACTACATTATTAAAAAAACTACTTTTACGTTTCAAATTTATTTTGTTTCCTAGTTCATTTGCAACGTAAGGTTAGTAACACTATCAAAACATTTTTTATTAAAATATATTCTTCTAGATTTAATTAAATACGATTAAGTTACCTGCTTAAATATTTGTTTTGGTATATTTTGTTTTCTACTATCTACACCCAAGAATGATATCTAGCCACACTCAGCCCTCCTTATGCTAAAGGCGGTATCTCAAAAACGAATGAACTGGAAATGGAACGTTATGATTCAAATTTAAGGTACTTATTTGCATGCAATCTTCAATTGAGATACCGCTTTTTAGCTCAGCAGGGCACCACGGCTGAGGAATATATGTCCAGCATAACCCAGAGATGGCATTATTATCAGCATTACATTACTCCTCTTCAGAGATACTATACCATGCACGGAGATCCTGCTCAGAGCAGGAATGCGGGCACGCTGGGCAAGATAACATGTGTTCCATTGTTTGGGGAGTCGTCCCACATGGACATTGGGCGTCTGAGCCGCTTAGAGCGCCCCACTTCAGCATGTTGGTTTCACTGAGTTCCAAGGCGGGTCGCTAGTATCTTATAAGTAAGATGTGTAAAGTGTTTTAGATTCCTAATATAAGGCGCACCACACATGGGCGGGCACAAATTCAGCTCGTAATGATAATTCTGATTTTCCTTTTTTTTTTCAGTGAACGGCTCACCGACGCAAGATTCTCGCTCACATATCCGACCATTCCCAATGCATTCCAGTGATCAAAGAACTATCAAATGTAGGTAATATAAGAAATAATTTAAACCACAAAATCACGATTAGCGTAGGCTTCCAAACAAAAAAAAATATAGACGGCCGTTTTCATTGTCTCTGGTAACTTTAGTCATGTCAGTATAAAAAAAATTGTCAATGTTGCCAGTGTTCTATTTCATGTTAGGAGAGTTTGGCAAGCATTTTCCGTAAGTGGAAAAAGACGGCAAATTTGAATTTTGGCGTAGGATCGGATTTTCATACAAAATTTGAATTTCGCGCTTTTTCTACTTACAAAGTGTGTTTGCCAGAGTATAGTTTAAATGGCCATATAAATGTGCTTTTATAATATTTATCAAATTTTAATATACGAACACTGAATGTAATGATAAAAATATCTGAGGTGTTTTTATATTAGCGTTTATGTAAATGTAAGTCTTGTTGACTGTTGTCAAATTTAAATAGGTACATGTCTTTAGGATGACATTGGTAACTTAATGTAAGTTAAAAGGGTTTTTAGGTACCATCACTACCATCTCATTATGAGTAATTTCAAGTACATTATTTTATAATAGTATTACATTTAACATATATACATAAAAGCGGACTTAAATAGGTTTGTATGGTTTATTCATAAAACCTATTGGGACCATCATCTCATGTTTAGATGAGTTTTGAAGTGTTCTATTCTATTTCATGGAAAGAGCATGGAACAATTTGAATTTGAGATTCAAACTGAGCTGTAATCTCATTGTAACGCTTTATTATTTTTATGACCTCGAAAATGACAATACTTTCATAATTTTGTATTATAACTGGTAGCTTTTATATGTATCTCAATTATAATTGAGAGATTAGGTACTAACAGGCAGTTGTAAAATACATATTTAGACGAAACATAATATATATCAAAAGGCGTTTAATTCATGGTCCTTCGAACCGGAAATAGTATTTTTAAAAACCTTTACAGACCTTTTTAAAACCACCTATGAAAGTATGAAGTCGTAAAATGAAAATGAGACTTGGCCTCCGACACAAGACAGCGCCCTTTTTCTCGCTTCTGCGCTATTTCTTGCCAATTGTTGACTCGGAGTTCGGGCAGATCCGCCTCCACACTTACTTTTAGACATGTAAAAGGGGAAAAGTGTGGTGCTTGTGACATTCGAGCCGTTTTTAGTTTTTAACAACTGTCTGTAAGTACAGGTTTGTAGCTGGTAGCAGTACCTATACTAAGAGCAACAGAGCATAGAGATGTTTGACCAGGCTCGCTCATTGGATGCATATTTAAAATAATTATTACGATATCATGGGCCCATTTCATGAAAACTTGTAAATTTAAATGCATGCAGTCTTTTATTTTAGTAAAAGAAATTATAAAAAAACAACCTTTAATTTAATGAAACGAGCCCTAAGTCTAATCGAATTAAATGTTATACTTTAAAGTGTGATCGTGCGTGAATCATTTGTCTATATTATTTCCAAAAAAAAAATTATGTAGATGATGGGAGTCACTTTCTGATAAAATATATCTGTAAGTTTAATGGTGGTTGCCATGTTTTATTTTGTCAAGTAATAATATTTTTTGGCTGTGCCTACTTTTTTAAGTCTCCCAAAGATTCATCTCGTGTGTTAATATTTTTTATAAGATTAGTGTAAGTACATGTATTTTTTTTTAACTATTTTTTATGCTTTTTGATAGATTATTTTGTTTGTAATTTTGTATATAACGAAGAAAGACATACGGAACATTCCAAAATACAACTGCCTCAATTTGAAATTGTTGGTATTTTTAATTAAATATATTAAAATAGATATTTAAGGTTGTAACATGAAAATGTTGCTTTTGCTCATTTTATTTTAAAACGGTGAGATTGTATTATAGTCAGACACACATAGTATAAATGTGGATTATGTTATTTCGACAAGTTTTATGCAGCATTTTAGCTGTATCATTAAAAAACATTTTTTTGTGTCCTTACTACATTGTAACAAATTGCTTACTATGTACGCTTATTTGCTACTCGACTATATAGGTATATAAAACAATATTACATCAGCGTTTTCTCATACCACAATTGCATTGGTTTGTACTATGTATATTTATTATTGATTAAAAAAACTGTAGACGAAAAGTCGTACTAATAAAAGAATTAAAATAAATTGACTCGTAAAGAGGGAACAAACCTATTTATTTTCACTTGTTACTATGTAACACTTGCATTTGTTTCTGTCTGCACTCACATTTATGAATTAAATCAATTACTATACTAAGTGTAATGTTATATGTCGCCGTATGTGTTGCATCGGATGTACTCGCAGGATCAACACAGTATGACAATAATAAATTGTTAAACCAACATTTTGAGTATTATTTAGGTATATCGTTTACCTACTGCCCGTGAATTACCGCGATCACTTAAAGGCGTGCAAAGCATTTACAATCATTGTGCTAATGTTCCACTTCCAGCTTAAAGTGCTTATAAACGACATATTGACCGCAGACACTAAAGACTTGGTAGCTCAGTTGATGAAGTGAGAGGTGATTGACAACACGAGTGGCGAGCGCACAGTTGCCTTAGTATCAGTTGCATAAGTATTTGCCCGTATTTTGTAAGTCATTGTATGTATTTTAACTATAGTTGGTCAAGCAAATCTTGTCAGCAGAAAAAGGCGCGAAATTCAAAATTTCTATGGGGCGATATCCCTTCGCTGCTACGAGCCAGTAACAGATTTCTGACCGCGAGCCAGTAACTGGCTGACTATTTTTTTAATTCACGATAGCATCAACTACTACTTACTATCATCTGACGAAGTATTAAGCAGGATGCGATGACTGACGATATTTGCTCCTGGCCCGCGGTCTAGAAGTGGAGAGAAGATTATCAAAAAAACTGGGATTTTATCCTTACCTGGCAACTTTTTCATCACTATAGGTACGTTCAAAACAATCACGAAGTGTTGATGTTGCACGGTTTCAAATTGACAACAATATCGTACACGAAATAAAAAGCACAGACAATAACTTATAATCAATTTAAATTAAATTTATTAAAAAAATAAAAAAGAGTCGAATGGGTATAGTTTGTCAAAGGACTGTCTCATTTCAAACATAGACAGAGAAAATCATACTATAGTTGGTCAAGCAAATCTTATCAGTAGAAAAAGGTGCGAAATTCAAATTTTCTATGGGGCGATATCCTTTCGCGCCTACATTTTCTTAAATTTGCCGCCTTTTTCTACTGACAAGATTTGCTTGACCAGCTATATATTTGTCTTACACTAGTACTAGCACCTATAAGAAAAGGATGAGTATAGTTTTTTTTGTTTTTATTTACTGACAATTTGGTTTGACCAACTATAAGTTTGAATATACAAATTAAAATATTTAATTAACTACGGTCACATGGTCACATATTTTTAATAATTATTTTTGAACGTATCCTTAAAGCTGTCACTGTCACATACTCGCTGTCAATAGTGTCAATCAATTTACCAAAACCACTTAAAACAAAAACAACGATTTCACGTGCGCAGCTCGCGGCAAGTACTGCAACCAGAATATCTATTTAATTCAAAATTCTAAAATTGTATTCACCAGATTATAAAGTAAAAGCGTTAACCAAACATGGTTAAAATGGGGAAGAACAAATTGAAAAACTTAAACAAGTCTCCGAAAGGAGAGAAGATTGAAACCAAACTTGTGGGTAAGATCACGAAAAAGAAAACGGGGGTAAAAGATCCCACATCAGAGAAGAAAAAAGTTTCCATGATAAAAGAACTGGCTACTAAGAGCAGCGATCTCGTGAATGTAAAAGAGAATAAGCAGCTCAGGTTTGCCAAGTCTCTTAGATCCAAGGACGAACCAAAACCGCCTAAGCAAAAACCGGTGGAAAAGCAGAAAAAAAGACAGAAAACTCAAATAGATGATACCAAAATGCTACTGAAGTTGATGAAAAAGAAATAGGAAGCATGCTATAAAGTATTTCTCTGTGCTAAATGTGTCGTTTTGGTGATGTTGTGTTGACGAATTTAATATTGTACACTGACTTTTTACCAAAATGTTAATTATTTGTAAGAATCTGATGATATTAGAGGAGCACCATTAATTTTAAGCTATCTTTGTGTATATTAGTCAATTTAATTATAGATTATAATTTGTAAGTGTAGTTTCATTCCAATCTGGCATGTAAAAACACCATCCTTACAGTCATACACTATGTATATTACTACCTACTTCTTAGTAATATAGTGTCATTTGCTCTTAACCTAAGTGTGTAGGTGTAGCCAATCATTTATGCTCCGTAGCAAACGAAACGTAACTGTGTTTGTTCAACTAATAGGGAAGAGTGATATTGTTTGCTACAGAGCAAACAATTGGCGTCTTGGCTAGGCACTGTTGCTGCAGATATGCAAGTTGTAGAAAGTTTCCAAAAAGTTTGGAAAAGTTCTAGAAAGTTTCACAGGAAATAAAGAAAACCTTTATATTTTGGAAATGGGAAATTTGGATACCTACAAATGGAAAATTCTTCTGAGAGCCCTATGTCCCTAATGAGGGATAACAGGATTACATCATCATCATGTGTAAGTCAACGCTTCTGCTTTAGTAACTTACATTTTAGTGCCAATTATTGGGCAGTTTACCCTAGTTTTGAATGATTCACGGTTAGTTTCACTAGACTTATAAAGAAGAAGAAAGAAGAGGTTAGTCCAGTTTACTCTACCTTTATAAGCTAAATAAAACAAAAGAATATGTTCAAAATACTTTATTCTCAACAACATATGTATAAAACATTCTCACTGGTACTATAGTAAGTATGTATGTACTAAACTATTACATTGGACTTAAATGTACTGTAGAATTAAGATAGTGCCACTCAATATAAAAAGCCCTGGTATCTAATCCTAGTGCTGACGATTCATCCGGAAGGGCATACATTGTATGTAAAATTTTAGCTCGAGGGGATGGCAGCTGCCCCCCCTGCTCCTACCTGCCTACGCCCATGCCCATGGGCATATAATCTGTTTAACAGCTAATTTTCTTAAATATCAAAATTTGTGCCATTCTCAATCAAAAGGGTACTTATTGTTGGTCATCAATAAGGCGCTATGTCCATATAGCTTCAATTTGAAATCAACCTTATTGACAAGCGACAATGTGGTACCTTTTGGTTGAAAATGTCACATTTTAGGTAACACACTAACTTTTTCCTTACGTGAAAATTAAATAGCTACTTAATTTACACAACTTGTTTGATATTTAAAAAAAAAAAACATTCTTAGAAATCAAATCAGTTATTAAGCCTTCCGGGTTTTCCTGGGAGCACTCCTATGTAATGAGGGCATAGGTATTAATGACGCTTATTCGTACTAGGGGCATTCTACGAGAATGTCGCTTACGAAATGCTTTGGTCTTGTATGGAAGCAACCTCAATCAAATGCGTAAAGCTCAAGAATATGCTGCCAATTTGTTAGAAAAGTCATGAAAACCAGACCAAATATCGCTTTCTCAGCATTTTCAGAAGTATAAGAAGAACGGCATTTTGTACGACATTCTCGTGTAATGGCCCATTTAGAATTGTGCCGTTCTCGAGAACGTTCTCCCTTTTGTATGGGAAATGTTATGTGGGTGTTCTCGCTCGAGAACATTTCCCATAGTAAAATAAGAACGGCACAACTATACCCATTACAAGTAGGTATTTAGATACACATGATATTGGAAAAAATTTAATAATCAATAGGTTTCCCTAAAACGTTATTAGCCGGGGCCCACCCACACAGAGCAAGCATATGCGCGAGGCAATTTCCTCGCGCACAAAAAGGCTAGTGTAGGCGTGCCTCGGCCGAGGCGGCACGCGCGAGGCACGTCTACACTGGCCGTTTTGTGCGCGATGAAATTGCCCTCGCTCTGTGTGGACCCGGCTATTCAAGTCTTACAAACATTATCCAATTCCATAAAAGAGCTTTTCGTTCATTTGTTCCATCCAGTATTCGAAATACATACCGATAGGTATTTTACACTTAAACACCTAGGAAATTAGATACAATTTCAAATGACATAGTGAGAATGTATGCACATAAATTTAGAACTTAATAACGAATAAGTCATTTTTTTTAGATTAGAGAAAACTTTCTATAATGTTAACATGTTCTAAAACTAAAATTTCACTAAGGAATCTAAATGCTACTTATAAAACTCTCGTTGATTCCTGCTAACGTAATAGCGTTTTCCTTTATTCATGCATTGAGTTATTACTTCATATAGAGACGCCATACCAAACAATGAAATTGTCGCAATCGCAACCTGTAGGCGAGGGGATCGGGGCGTAAACCACGAGGCGGCGAGATTCATGCACTGCTTCCCTATTCCAAAGATAGATATAACTCCGTAATAGATGGATACAGTCTCAGGAAAAAACGTGCCTCGAAAATTTGATTGATTCTCGTTCAGAGGGCGCTAATAGCTTTGGCCAACTGTCGTATAGAGGGCGTTGACAGTTTCGTTTGTAATTTAACAATTTTAACGCATATCAGTGAAAGAACATGGGTTAAAATCATAAAAATAATTAATGCAAAGTAAAAAAAAATCATTTTTCCATATCTAAATACATTTTATCGTATTTTTCAAAATATTTATTTTTAGTTTGAAAGTGTGTCGATAGATGGCAGTGAATTTACTGGGGTTACAAAATTTACTGACAGTACCGCTCTAGTATAAGTTACTCTATGCCTATTCTTAGTGGTGGCAAACAAGAGCAATGCAAGCTTACCATCACGAACACAATACTACATAATAACAAAATATGTAGTAGTGTTGCTATTTTCACGAGTTTTGAGATGCCTTTATAAGTTATCCATCACTTTCTACCAAATGATGTAAAAAAAAATATATAAATTGTGCAATAACCTTGCCCTAGCCAAAGTACTAATTACTTTAAGGTAAACAATTGTCAATTGGAACAAAGTTGTATTTCTTTTGTTCGATTTCAAAACAAAAGAAACTCAAGCAATTTTTAACTAACTAAGAAGATGAAAAATAAATAAACGAAAAGGTGGTGTTCTACTATTCGTAGAATAGATTCTTCATCCCTCTCCCACCATTAGAAATAGAAAGAGATGCATATTTTCTTCGGGCGCCAAAAGTAACGTGAAAAACGCTATTACGCCATCTTTGGGCTACATCATGACAACTTTTGGGAGCACTAACAGTCTTTATTTGTAAGAAACCTTATTGCAGATAATTTTGTTACTTTGTAGTATTAGTAAGCTGCCGATATCATAAGTATTTTTACAGTACATCTGGTGCTCGATTACGACATCCTGTGCTATAATAAGCAGTATAAGCACATAACGTAACGACGTCGAAAATTTAAAAGTAATTTCGCACTTGTATCGTAAATAGCTATAATTTTAGACCCAGAATTAGAATAACATTCATTATTTTATATTTGGCGATAATAGATATGTTCCACTAAAAAGGCATAAACCTATGGTATGTGGTATCATACGAAAGGGTTTTTAGCCCAAAACAAAATTTTTGACCCGCAGTTCCTAAAAAAAATTCGCTGCGGGGGGGGCGGTAAAACATTTTTTTTTGTATGGAATTTTTTTTTTCCAAAACCTATGGTATGTGGTATCATACGAAAGGGCTTTTTGAGGCGATTCTAAAAATATATCATATAATTACATTTCGGACATTTTTTTTTAATTAAAACAAAAAGAATTTTCGAAACATACCAAGTTTGGGCTCCTCCAGACACGATATGGCTGATTTTTTTTTTGTACAATATACCACAAATGATACGTGATATCCTCATGTCTAACCCCAAGAAAGCAATTTTGGAAATAATATCATTAACAATTTTTTTTTAATAAACAACCAACGCTTAAGTAATTGTTGCTTTCTCTGTTTATGTTTTATTGTCACAAATAAATGTCTTGACACTTATTATTTTTATATTAATAATTTTCAAATTAATATTTTTCACAATCATAACACTGTATATTTAATTTTAAGATAAAATTCAGGACATCTAAACAATCTGTCATGTATAAATTGCTTAGTGCAGCCATACCCATACTGGATTAACCTTTTGGACGCCAATGACGGATATATCGGCAGCGTAGGTCCAACGCCAAAGACCGATTAATCCGTCACAGACCACAGAGCAACATAGACCTACGTGCATTCGCATAAAGTTCAATTTCAGTTTTGACACTTCGCTGGCATAGCGTCCGAGTGACAGCTTTTGTGTTTGACAAGGTTAAGGTTTAACTTACAGATAAAGTACGTACATAAATAAATACGATCACAACAGAACATCCCGCCCGCGATGACTAGGCCTTCAATATTGTATCAAAAATCCGAACAGAAATGTATGACCGAAAATAAAACGACATTGAATTTGAAGAGGAAAGTGGACGACCGCGATTACTTTCCCATACAAATGTAGTATCCATTTTCCTCTAGTACGAGTACCCAAGTTTTAATTCTATATGACATTTGTCAACTGCCAAATGTCCCATAGCCGCTAGGCGGGCGCAACTGACGCGCACGTAGCCAATATATTTATATCCTAACTTCAATTGCATTAGATATATAAGCTGTGCTTAGTTTGGGGCTAGGTTGACCTATGTCGGACTATTCCTAAAAATATTTCTTGTTTTATAAAGTCAAACATAGAAAATAATTAAATTATATCAGTTTCTGTTCGGATTTTAACATAAACCTAATAGATATAGTTGGTCAAGCAAATCTTGTCAGTAGAGAAAAGGGCGAAATTAAAATTTTCTATGGGACGATAACCCTTCGCGTCTCCATTTTTTAAATTTGCCGCCTTTTTCTACTGACAAGATTTGCTTGACCAACTATATTAAATGTGCACTCTTACATTAAAAGTCGTTTAACTTACCTCATAGTTGTTACATTCAATGTATAATACAGCCTTAGTCTAAGCACTAAGCTTAAAAAGCTCTGAAAAACTACACTTAGGTCAATCTTATTGTTCAGTGCGTCTAGATTTATTCCACAGTTTAGGAATTGCGGATAGTTTATGTTAATGGCATTGACTAAAATGACGGATGTACCTACGCGGGCAGTCAGCAAAGTTATACACGTTTGTATGCAAAGGTGCTAAGCTAATAATTTTGCTGACTGTACAAATAAGTGTAAGAATAATTTGATAGGTAGAGCGACGTATTTTTTGTGTAAATGTATTATTGTTTGCTTATGTTTAATTAAAAATAATAATATTCACATCACCAATTCGAAAAAGGGGTTTACTTCCCTGCTAGGAGGGATTAAAGTGGCACTTTTCTTCCCTGCTAGGAGGGATCAAAATAAAACCCTTTTCTGTTCTAGGACTTCTATTTAAACATTTTTTTGCACATTATTTTTTTAGCTTAAATAATATTTTTATACCTCATAATTACCTCATAGGTGATGTGAAAAGCAGTATGTGTCACATGGTAGCAAAATTATTTCCATCTTGGACTAAAACACACTTGAATCCCTCACTACGCTCAGGATTCTATAATAGAATCCTTCGCTTCGTTTAGGATTCAATGTACGTCCTCGCCGTAAATATGTCATTTTGCTCCCTTGTAACACAATCTACTATTGGTTACTATTTTTCGGCCTAAAAAGAAGTACTTACTTCACACCTACTGAACTGGCAGAAAATGCACTCTTACTGGCTATGGAAAATCATATTATTTTTACAGAGTAAGGTATTAAAAAAAACATAAATTACAAAAGTGAATTCTATATTTATACATGTCCATATTGTCCATCCTCCATTTTAGTCAATCCTTGAAATGTTAGTTAAAATTAAACTGTCAAAATTCTCAGTGCATTTATTTAGTAATATTGTATGTGAATATAAATGTAACTGCACCTAGGTTTAGGAACATTAGGAACGCTTTAGTTTGGCACTAACAATCTCAATGGAAGCTTATGGCGACGAAACAGTTTTTTGGCGTATGGATAACTTAAGACGTAAAGGACAAATAAATAAGTCGTTTCAGGCAAAAAGGTTCAGTTGTCAATCACTACATAGTATAAAGTCGCTTTCCGGTCTGTATGTATGTCTGTCCCTATTCATGCTTATATCTTTAAAACTAGGCAACAGATTTTGATGCGGTTTTTTTAATAGATAGAGCGATTCAAGAGGAAGGGGTATATGTATAATTTGTAAAGGTTTTGTGTAAATTAATTGAACTACCCGTGCGAAGCCGGGGCGGGTCGCTAGTCATACATAAGAAGGATAACTTATTAACTATCCTTGTATGCCTCAATGTACCAGTGGCGGGGTGTACATAGAACTCAAATCCTATAACGGCTTGCCTAATTTCAGAGTCAAGAAAATCAAGTTAACAACTAATAAAATAAAAAAAAAGAACAACTATTTTTGACGTGCCGCCACATTCGCGTTTAAATAAATGAAAACCTTTTATGAAACAAATATTAAATGTAGTTTGTTTCATATACTTTTGAAACAAATCAAATTTAACTCAATTTATTATAGAACTGGGTATCAATTTCCTGGGCCCTATTGCATAATAAAACACAAGTTAATAGGTACTATTAGTGATTTTACATACAAAATCACTAATAGTATTAGTTAGCTAATCTAGCTATTATGCAATAGGTCCCTGATTTGTATTATCATCAAAATCAATTTGTCCTTTATGTCTTAGGCTACTTACGCCATCGCCAAAACAAGGTAAATCTAAAAACATTTCAATCATAAATACACCTTTGTTTTATAATGAAAAACGTTACTAATGCTACAAACAATACCCTCTTTTGGTGACGCAGCCGGGTAAGAATTAAAGTGAATACCTAAAGGAAATTGGTATGACAAGGTAACTTACTAAGTATAATGACTGTATTTTTGAATTGTAAAAATCTGTCAACAAACACATTTGTTTTACAAGCGGGCAAAGTTGTTGTTTAAGCACAGAATAACTAATAGGTTTAAGCTCTTGTGCTAATATTGATACCTGAGCAAGCGAAAGATTCTAAAATTGGAATCTTAAGCGTTGCGTGGGTTTCAAGGCACGAGGGTTTTGCCACCGAGTGAAACACAAAATTTTTCACCACACCAACACAAGGAAAATACTAACTGTAAAATATCAAACAAAAACAAAGCAAATCGATGCACAATTAATGTTATTAAATATTTATCATTCAAAATCATCATTTAAAAGTCAATTCTATCAACAAACAAAAGGAAACAACTCAAAATTTTCATTTGATTACTTTTCCCCCATGTGGATAAAATGCAACTGCCTCATCAGTTTTTGAACAACTGCCTCATCAGTTTTTGAACAGAGCCTTTACCAGCTGGTGTGATGAAAAATCATTTTAAACGTTATTTGCGCGCTCGATCAGTAAAGAAGGTGCAGTCGGTACTCCTGTAGAACATCCTTGAAAACGGATTAAAACATAGACATATATATTACTTCGTAAAGACCGGCCTTACGAGCACTACGAATGATACATTGGAGTCAAAATCTCATTTAGTTACACCAGCGCGCTCAGTCATGCGGCGAATTGCGCAGTGGAAAGGCGTCACCATTGGTGTAATAAGCGTATGCATACAATTCCGACCGAACACCGACGCCTTTCCACCGCGCAATTCGCCACACGACTGAGCGCGCTGGTGTAACTATGCGATTTCGACTCCAATGTATCGGCCCCATTCGTAGTGTTCGTAAGGCCGTTCCTTACGAAGTAATATATATGTTTATGGATCGAAATATGTCGAGCATTTATTCGACATATTAATACGTAAGTAATCCGTTTAGAATAATTTTAATATTTTTACAGCCTAGTGCAATATTTTTTTACTTTCGGTAAGCCTAGTTTATAAAAACCTGAACTATGGTACTATAGGTCCAAGGTTCGATTCTGATCATTGACAGATTTTTACAAATCAATAACTGAGATTATCTAAATTTAGAGACAAAATCGTCAAAACTATATACATATGACAAGGAAATAATATACTATATAAGTTTACACAACCTAATGGATTCATCTATTGATCTTATATCAAAGCAGATTTTTCTGTTTTTGATATATTGTTCATGATATACTAACATACCCTTTATTCAGTGGAGAACAGAGCCTCATACGACAATTTTAATCGTACCACCATCTTACATACGATTTGTATGAAACAATAACAAATATATATTTTAAAAACATTTTTGTGCTACCTTGTGGTCTAAATTAACACTAATTAGTAAGCATATTTTTTATATTTTCTTAATTTTCCAAAGATATCCTTCATGGATTTTTTTCAAACAATAAATTCGTACTTAGTTAATAAGCGAACAAAAAACTGAAAACTAACTATAAGAGGTAGCAGGATTAAGACGTATATACAAAAAAAAACTAAACTATAATCTACTATTTACACGTTTAAAACTAAAGAGAAAACTACTGTGAACAATAAGTAGGTACGGCGTGAGCAAAAATGATCTCTAACACGATACGCCTAAGTTGTCTTTTTCAATTGCACGATTGGAACACAAAACCGGGCTGTCAGTGTCAGTTTGACAGCGGACGCCATTGCACTCACAGATACACTTTTTTTTATTAGCCAGGGTTATTTAGCCAGGAAACAACTGACACTTTATCGAGTAGAAGTCAGACATAAGTAATACCTAATTACTTTATTCGGAGGCTCTGAGCTGTGCTTAAAAAATACTCAATAAAGGACTCGGGACTTGATATTTTTGTTAGTGATTATTCAGACGATTAATTTTTATTTATATATGTATTAAATCGGTATTTTTTACTTCCTAGACCAAAGTCAAAGATTAAGTATATCCAAACAATAGGACCCGAAAATTTTTTAAGACTCAATAAAGGACTTGGGCATAAGACTCGATTTTTTTTAAAGAATAAACGACTTAATAAAAGACTCAATAAAGGATTCGGGACTTAAGACTCGAAAGTTTTTAAAGCGTTGACTCGTAAAAACTAATCCAGTTCTTCAAATTTTGACTAAAAATACTTGACTCCTACCAACACTAAAGTAAATAGAGGAGACTATCTTCATATATCACGATTTTATGTTGTTTATTATTTTTGCATTTTAGCTTTGTGCATGTGACAACTGACATCTCTCAATTATTTGTAATTTAAAAACGCAAAACTGGACTTTTCAGCTACTATCACAGGCAAAAAAATTCAGAATCCAGTCCGAGGCCTCAAGATTTCTTGGGTGATAAACAATCACAACTTATATCGATTTCTCGAGCGACTATAGCTAATAAACTACCCTGACAACCCGTGACAGTGTCAAGGCTTGTCATCGTCCTTCTTGCGCTGACAAAGCTTCTATTAACCATCCAGTAGCATCGTTCGAAGGACAGGTCGCGAAACAACCACCTAAGTAGACCTTTAGCTTTGACATATTGATATAAAATGGCTAATATTGAGTGTTACCCGTCCCCTGGCTACCCGTGACAGTGTCAAGGCTTGTCATCATCCTTCTTGCGCTGACTAAGCTTCTATTAACCATCCAGTAGCATCGTTCGAAGGACAGGTCGCGAAACAACCACCTAAGTAGACCAATAGCTTTGACATATTGATGTAAAATGGCTAATATAAAGTGTTACCCGTCTCCTGGCTACCCGTGACAGTGTCAAGGCTTATCGTCGCCCAACATCCAGTAGCATCGTTCGAAAGACATGTCGTCGCGATACAAGCGCTTGAACGATACTGATGTGTCGCGCGACTAAAATGGCTAATATAGAGTGTTTCCCGTCCCCTGGCTATCCATGACAGTGTCAAGGCTTGTCGTCGTCTTTCTTACGCTGACTTAGCTTCTTTTTGACGTCGAGCAACATCTGCTCGAAGGACATGTCGTCGCGGCGCGAGTGCGCGGTCGGTGCGCCGTGGAACGCGCTCTCTACGTAATCCGCTTCTAGACCGTCTGTGGGTTCAAATTAATTGTATGGTAAATTTATGGACACAGGTGCAGAGAAGGTTGTTTATACAGGTTGTACAGCGGTAGATTTCCGATTACAAATTCAAATATTTTTTTAACGCGAAGTGCGAGTGACGCAGGGGGGTGTTTAAGTTTCGTAAATGTTGCGGATTGATTTGTGACAATGGATCGCTGGCCAGCAGAGCAGCGTGCATATGCTTTTCATTTAGTACGGTGCCCGAACTTAAGTACCCACGTCGCCATATTACTTTTATAAAAAAGTGGATAATGTTAGGGCACGGATTGTACTACATTAATTTCGGAATATGCGAAATAGGTTGGTACCACATTTAAAATCTTATCTTATCTGTGGGTGTACTGACCTAGGTCGGCGTAGGACTGCCTGAAAAACGCGCGGCGGCCGCCGAAGCCGACGTCGTACTGCGATTGGAAGGCTTTAGGATCTTATCTTATCTTATCTGTGGGTGTACTGACCTAGGTCGGCGTAGGACTGCCTGCAGAACGCGCGGCGGCCGCCGAAGCCGACGTCGTAATGCGACTGGAAGGCTTTAGGATCTTATCTTATCTTATCTGTGGGTGTACTGACCTAGGTCGGCGTAGGACTGCCTGCAGAACGCGCGGCGGCCGCCGAAGCCGACGTCGTACTGCGACTGGAAGGCTTTAGGATCTTATCTTATCTTATCTGTGGGTGTACTGACCTAGGTCGGCGTAGGACTGCCTGCAGAACGCGCGGCGGCCGCCGAAGCCGACGTCGTACTGCGACTGGAAGGCTTTAGGATCTTATCTTATCTTATCTGTGGGTGTACTGACCTAGGTCGGCGTAGGACTGCCTGCAGAACGCGCGGCGGCCGCCGAAGCCGACGTCGTAATGCGACTGGAAGGCTTTAGGATCTTATCTTATCTTATCTGTGGGTGTACTGACCTAGGTCGGCGTAGGACTGCCTGCAGAACGCGCGGCGGCCGCCGAAGCCGACGTCGTAATGCGACTGGAAGGCTTTAGGATCTTATCTTATCTTATCTGTGGGTGTACTGACCTAGGTCGGCGTAGGACTGCCTGCAGAACGCGCGGCGGCCGCCGAAGCCGACGTCGTACTGCGACTGGAAGGCTTTAGGATCTTATCTTATCTTATCTGTGGGTGTACTGACCTAGGTCGGCGTAGGACTGCCTGCAGAACGCGCGGCGGCCGCCGAAGCCGACGTCGTACTGCGACTGGAAGGCTTTAGGATCTTATCTTATCTTATCTGTGGGTGTACTGACCTAGGTCGGCGTAGGACTGCCTGCAGAACGCGCGGCGGCCGCCGAAGCCGACGTCGTACTGCGACTGGAAGGCTTTAGGATCTTATCTTATCTTATCTGTGGGTGTACTGACCTAGGTCGGCGTAGGACTGCCTGCAGAACGCGCGGCGGCCGCCGAAGCCGACGTCGTACTGCGACTGGAAGGCTTTAGGATCTTATCTTATCTTATCTGTGGGTGTACTGACCTAGGTCGGCGTAGGACTGCCTGCAGAACGCGCGGCGGCCGCCGAAGGCGACGTCGTACTGCGACTGGAAGGCTTTAGGATCTTATCTTATCTTATCTGTGGGTGTACTGACCTAGGTCGGCGTAGGACTGCCTGCAGAACGCGCGGCGGCCGCCGAAGCCTACGTCGTACTGCGACTGGAAGGCTTTAGGATCTTATCTTATCTTATCTCTGGGTGTACTGACCTAGGTCGGCGTAGGACTGCCTGCAGAACGCGCGGCGGCCGCCGAAGCCGACGTCGTACTGCGACTGGAAGGCTTTAGGATCTTATCTTATCTTATCTGTGGGTGTACTGACCTAGGTCGGCGTAGGACTGCCTGCAGAACGCGCGGCGGCCGCCGAAGCCGACGTCGTACTGCGACTGGAAGGCTTTAGGATCTTATCTTATCTGTGGGTGTACTGACCTAGGTCGGCGTAGGACTGCCTGCAGAACGCGCGGCGGCCGCCGAAGCCGACGTCGTACTGCGACTGGAAGGCTTTAGGATCTTATCTTATCTTATCTGTGGGTGTACTGACCTAGGTCGGCGTAGGACTGCCTGCAGAACGCGCGGCGGCCGCCGAAGCCGACGTCGTACTGCGGGAACTGGCTGGCGGCCTCCACCGCGCTATACGCGTCGCGACCGCGCGAGTACGTCACGAAGCCGTAACGAGTCCTATACGACACGACAATGTATTAGAATAACTTGTTACTACGTCATTTACAATAGCTATGTAGTTAAGAGTCCTTCACTTCGTTCAACTCCACGAGAGACGCCTTTATGACAAAATAGCCGTTTTTTTTTTTTTTTTTTATACCACGTCGGTGGCAATCAAGCATACGGCCCGCCTGATGGTAAGCAGTTACCGTAGCCTATGAACGCCTGCAACTCCAGAGATATTACACGCGCGTTGCCGACCCTTTAAAAACCTGTACACTCCTTTTTTGAAGAACCCCATACTGTAGCCCCTCGGGAAGACCTCGGCAGGGAGCTCATTTAACCTAACCCCAAGGACTGTTTTCAAAAAGTATGAAATCGCGTAACGACATATAGCGGACGTGGGAAGGCAGAGACAATATTCTGTCGACACGAAATACAAAATTATTCTGCAACAATGTATTCTGCAAGTAGGCCTCAAGGGCTCTTTTACAAGTCAATACAACATATACAGTGATATGAAAAATATCATGGTATAATAATATACTCCGCCTGGTACTCTCTTCCGAGACTCGCGAACCACGTGACTGACTCAAGCCTACGTCATCGTGAACCTGTTAACAGCACGATGACGTAGGCTTGTGTCAGAGTCGTGGTTCGCGAGTCTCGGAAGAGAGTACCTTGATATTATTATACCATGGAAAACTATGTATTTTAGCAACATTTATAAATACAACAGCCAATACTTGGGTAAACATTACATTATAATAATCTCAAAATAAATAATTACTACACTATAACAGAGATGTATAGTCTCTATGCTTAATAATAAAAATACATTAATAAGTTGTTTTAGTTTTGATTCTCGGTGACAAATTGATAATTTTACAAGGTTAACAAAACTCAAAGGAATTTGAGATGAATTTGGAAAATTCACAAAAGTAAGAAGTTAATCAACTATGGTCCGCTTAGTATGACGTGTTTGTCACTTCCCGTCGATGTCATTATAAGCGGATTCTAACTGTATAGTTTCTTAGAATGAAGCTATAAAAAATCTTGGATAAGGATTACTGGGACTAATATTAATCAATTCATATACCTCAAGAGCGATGAAAAATTGCATCACTTTATATGGAAATCCTACAGTAACCAATTTTGATTACACCAGTGTGTTTAACCTTTTGGACGCCATTGTAGGTCCAGCGCCAAAGACCGATTAATCGGTCATAGACCACAGAGCAACATAGACCTACATATATATGGATAAAGTTCAATTTCACTTTTGACACTTCAGTGACGTGGCGTCTGGATGACAGCTTTTGTGTTTGACACGGCGTCGAAAAGGTTAAAAGTTACCTATTAAAATAACACTCACCCATCCTCCTTATTATGCAGCCGCACTTCAATAATATGGCCGAACTTGGAGAACTGAGCTCGCAACGTCGCCTTAGTGCTATCCTTTTCCAGCTTGCCGACGAACACTATGCGTCTCTCTTCCACCGGCTTGTTGCTTTCTCTGCAACATTTATAAAAATTGTAATTTATTGTAGAGCGAAGATTCATGGACTGTCACTACACCGTATAAAACAAGTCTGTCTGTATGTTCTCGATAAACTCAAAAACTAATGAACGGATTTTCATGCGGTTTTCACCTATCAATAGTGATTCTAGAGGAAGGTTTAAGTTAATTTGTGAAGGTTATGTGTAAACTGGTTGAACTACCCGTGCGAAACCGAGGCGGGTCGCTAGTATAAGATAGTCTAACAAAATAAATGTGCCCCACAGTTTTACACCTTTTACTTTTACCTTGGGGAAAAATGTTTTCGTATGTAATGTACGGCTGACCAGCTGTTCCCCGCTATAGATTACTAAATTAATTTTATTGAAATTTTGCACCAAATGAATACGATTTAAATTTCATCGAACTAAAGAAGTCCTATAGGTAGGACCTTGGGCCTTAGGAGGATAGGGTTCTCAAAGTCTACAGTTTACAGAGCCATTAGTTTAATATTACCTGTCATCGGGGCTGTAGCTCCTGTACTTCAATCTGTAAGGCTCTTGTTTTGGACTGCACGAGCGCCCCGAACGGACGGAGTTTGACTCATTGGACGACGATGAGGATGATGAACTGGACGAAGACGACGAACTAAACAATAAAAGGTAGTGTTATTATGATATGTGCAACCGGCAATTAGATGTAAAACTAGTAGTTGGGATCACAGTGCGCCATCAGGACGCTGCAGAAAAAGAGTTCAAAGTGACAGGTAAGATATATACTCATGGACAAATTTAGAGGAACGCAAAAAAGGTTTAATTACTAGATACCTAAAATCACGTTGGCTAAGAGCTTTAATCAAAAACGCCCACTCCGTTTGATATCTAACAACACAATGTATGGTGGAACTATCTCTCTTTCATTGGTCTACAAAAAAATCCGCGATTATGTACATATGTCTCTTTTAAGGATACTATACCCATTCTTGTGTTCTAAAAATTATGGAGCAAATTTAAGCTCCAAAATACCTGCAACAAAAATATATATTAAAGCACCATGCTTACCTAGAGGAAGAATCAGAACTTTCAGATATGGTCGGTTTTCTTAAAGGAGGAGTGTAAGATTTCTCGCACTTCTTCTCAGCGCGAGGGGGGGTTTTCCTAGGGCTTTTAGATCTTGCAGAGTCGTGCCTAGATCTGGATCTAGAGTGGGAACGGCGGTAGTCTCTACGTGGGGACGGTGAGCGTCTACGGTACGGGGATCTGGTTCGTTTTCTTTTGTAAGGAGATTCGCGCCTTCGTCGTCTGTACCGGTCGATAGAGCGTGAACGCCTTGTTCTGAGGCTTCTACTGCGAGATCTTCGTCTTCTGCGACTGTGAGATCTTGATCGCCGTCTATATCTCTCGTAGCGATCGCGAGATCTAGATCGCTTCTCTCTAGAGCGCGAGCGTTTCTCGCTTGAGCGTGGCCGCTTATCGACTGAGCGAGATAGCTTTTCGACCGAGCGGGAACGCTTGGCTGTCTCTTTTGATTTGTTAACATCTACGCTGCCTGTTTTGTCTCGTGAAAGGCTAACATCGCTTGACATAGACATGTCACTGTCATTCCTCTTCCTTTGCACAGGACTCGTATCTTTAGTAGCTGCTTTTTTCGGTTGTACTACAACAGCTGGTTGTTCTACCTCAGTTTGAACTACAACACTAGCAGATTCAGGTTTTCTCCTATGCTTGCCTAAATGTAGGATAATTTTGTCTTCTCCGTGATCTGCTTTAGTATCATATTCCCGCACTATAGTAGTCTTATAAGTTTTAACTGGTTTAGGCTGTTGGTTTGGTTTCTGAGCTGTTTCTTCCGGCGCTTTTTTCAGAACAACATCTTGAATAGACGCGAATAGAGAATTACTGGATATTTTAGTATCTACTTGCTTTTCTACACTCTTTAAAGCAGCCGTTATGTCCTTATATCTTTCTTTATCTATTTTGACGTCAGCATTTCTCTTGTCACTTTTATCGGGACTACGTTTTTCGTTTCGTGCGTTGATTTTTTGCGCTTTTGCGTCAAAGACATTTTGCTTGAGAACTGCCTCGGACTTTTTGATCTTAAAATTGATTAGTGCTTTAGCGTCTAATGGAGGTGACTGAGATTTCCTAACTTCTTTATGTTTAGTCTTTTCCATTTGTCTAAATATGTTTTCATCAGTATTTGTACCGACGCTAACTAGTACTATTTCTTCATAATCAGTTGCTTTTGGTTTTTCATTCTTTATAACTGGCACTTCCACTGGTGCCATACCTCCAACTATTTTTAGCATTTCAGCGTCACTTATTAGAGGTTGCAGTTCCAAATTCTCTACTTTTGGTATCTTGCTCATGACGATATCTTCATCCCTCTTTCTCATAGCCTCGGCTTTATGTTTCTTGGTGTTCATGAGTATTTTCCTAGATGCCTCTCTGATTGGATCAAAGATTTTCTTTGGTGCTTCAGGGTTCTTCTGTTCAGTTGGGTTTATTGTTTCATTCGGAGGTGTAACATTTACATGATTAATGACAACTTTTTCCAAAGGACATGGGCTGGGTAAATCAGGAAATATCGCTTCAGGACTTACGGCTGCAGAGCTATTATTTGAGGTAACCGATCTTCGCATCTTGTATTCTTGGAGATTTAGTTTCTTTTTCTTTTGAGGCTGCTCCATTTCGTTTTTGTTCGATATATCAACTATAACTTTAAGTTCCTCGTCTATTGGTCTCTTTTCGGTTTTGAGTTCCATCGTTTGCGGTATCTGTACATCTTGCTTATTGCTAAACAACGCCGTGTAAAAGTTCTCCTCTTTCGGACGGGCTTCGGTCTTAACTACTACACTCGCACAATTATTGTCACTATTATTTACACATTTATTTTTCTCGCTATCTAATTCCTGTATTTTAACAGTTTCAGCGATACTACTAACACTAGAAGTACACTTTACAATATCTTTAACATTTCGATAGCCTTTATCATCACAGTTATTAAGTATAACCTCTGATTTATTTTTAATAGTTAACTTAATGCTAATGTTCGTTTGACTACCGAGAGTATCACTTGCTTTAGAAGCATTTTTAACCATCACAGAACTGTTAATTTTATCTTTACAAGTATCGTTAGCACTATGCGGGGGTGAGAGTTTTTTCCGACAATTTGATAAAGTTGGCTGTTTTATAGGTTGTTTCAGGGTGGACTTTTTAGCTTTCACATCGTCATCGTCATCTCTTTTTCTGTTTTTGGCAGACTTGTCGCTTTCGTCGTCACTGCTGAGATGGTAGACGACTTTTTTGTTTTTGCAGGATCGGTGCCTGGAGTTGAGGATTCGGCTGTTACTGGAGAGGACCTCGGGTTTGAGGAGGCTCTGTCCGCCCTTGAGAGTGGGCAGGCTGTGGCGTTTCTTGCTGCAATAGTCGTGGTCGGAGCGCTGCGCCGGCTGTGCGGGCGGTGTGGGAGCCGCGGGCGGGCTCAACGAGCGCCGCAGCGCCGCTTTTGGCGGCATCTGCAAACGAGTATACTGATACTGATAGTCTAGTATACAGAGCTTCACCTAGAGGAAGAAGGGTATGTACTCACCAGTATTTGCCGCATCTTGTTCTTGTTGAGCTGGATGCCTGCGTCCTGCAAACGCATACCATTCGTCAGGCCATTAGGTTTGGGTTTAGGCTCCTCCTTCGGCCTTTTCGGTTTGGTCGCGAACTTTTCGTTAGCTTCAAACTGTTCTAAAAGGGAATTCACGTTGTTCGCCGCGAGCACCGGTATTGCCGCGTCGTTGCAGGATTCTACGTCGACAAAATCATCAGTTTCCGTTTTGACATCACTGGGTTCAAATTTGACTGGCGTGACCGCTGGTTTTTCTATGCAAAAGTCTAAGACGTTCGGTTTTTTGATAGGAGTCGATGTTCGCGGAGTCTCTACGTGAATAGTTGCGTCTACAGGGTTATCTATCTCCATATCTTGAGAGCTAAAATCGTCGTCGTTCTTCTCAGGTTTCTCTTCAGTTTTGTTGGTAATCAAAAAGCTATTTACATCCTCGTCCGTTAAAGTTCGTGGAATGTCGTCGATTTTATTACCACTGTCTGATTTGTACTTGTCGTTGTCGAATGCTAAATCAGATAAGTCTAGGTTCAGATCTTCGAAGCTTAGGCAGGTTTTTGTGTCGTCAATGTCCATGCACGCTAAATGGTGCATCGGAGAATGAGGTACGGAACATGATCGTTGCGTAGTCTTGAATTTATAAGGAATATCTTCAAGCAGGTACCTTTTGATTTCCTCTATGTTTGGAAGGACATCTAAATCAGACTCATTAATAGAAACCTCTGCAATGGGATCTGGTTCGTGATGTACTGGTTCTTTAGCATTGACAATAGGTTCAACCTGAGGAACACTTTGAACAATATCAGATTGCGTTTTAGTGTCCTCAGGCTCTTTTTCCTTAATAAAGAACTCATCAACATCTGGGACTTGAGCTACTGGTTTAGTATCTTTAATAAAATATTCATCAACATCTTTAACTACAGGTTCATCTTTCATATCCAAGATAGGTTTAGGTTTTTCTTTGATAAAATACTCATCGACATTTGAAACTACTGGACCATCTAGGTTAATATCTAAACCATCTTGGCATATATCTGTTCTATTCTCTTGGTATTCGTATTGTGTTTCTTCTGTATATTGGGGATCTTGTGCGTATTCTTCTTCTGAATTATCTTCTTCAGCTACACAGTAATCTTGTTGCTCTTCGTCGGATGACGCTTCGAGGTCTAAGTCTGGATGCACGGCATATACCTGGATGACGTCATAGTCGTCGCCTTCGACTAGAGTGTCTTCGGCATTTTCGTCGTAGTAATTATCGAGTTCGACGACCTCTACGTTTTCCTCTTCGTCTGAACTAGAGTCTTGACTTGTTTGAGTTGTGTTTGCCTAAAAATTACAAGGGCATGATCAAATTGAGCTTGTAAACTGGCTTGTTGCCTAATAATACATTTTTATGTAAGACGGTATTGTCAAAGGAAAAAATCGAATCTTGTAAGACTGGTGGTCGTGATTTGAAATCGGGGCTCGTACCAAAGTAGTTTTTCGGAACTTATGTACGGAATATATACGGAAACGGATGCCTGGGACGTATAAAGGCGGAAATATAATTTTTTAACTAGTATCTTACCGCTTGACTCCAGTACTCCTCATTGCCCTCATAATTCCTCCCATACTCTGGCTGGGCCTGGGAGTACTCTGGGCTGTTCTGGTTGCAGCTGCTCTCCGAGGAGAGGTCACTGGTGGAACCCATCCTCTTGTGGCCGATGGTGCGGTAGCGAGCCTGGTGGTATGTGTTCAGAACATGTGACTCCATCGCTGGAAAGAAGAAATTGTCGATTAGAACTAAAGGTTACTTTCCAATAGAATAGGTTTTCCTAAAAATTCCATATGTTGATGAGTTACGTTTCACGAAAGTCTAATCTAATTTGAACCTTAAATGCAAAAAGTTAAAGTTGAAATTCTAATGATAAATATGTGGTCAATCAAACTAGACTATGCTTCAAACTTTAAATTAATTACTGGCAGGTTTAAGTCATTATGACAGACAGTTGACCGACTGTCTAACAATCATAACAAAATATCAAAACATAACAAAAAAAATCGTAAAAAGTTATAAAATTACAAAAAATACAAGTAATGCTTTATTTCGTGTGTTCAAACAATATTTATACTTGAAGGTAGGTTCATTTATTATTATAATTAGCTTGTAAGAACCTGGTATAGTCATATTTTCTAAGTAATAATGTCTTGATGGACCCCATACTAGTGTACCTGTTTATATAAAAACTAGTTGTTTCCCGCGACTTCGTCTGCGTGGAATTAGTAATTTGGGTACCTTAATTTTTAAACAAATCTGCTTTTAAATCCATCTTTTTTTCACTCCCAAATTGGTCCACTATAAATTTCCACCCCATTTTTTACACCCTTAAGGGATGATTTCGGGGATGAAAATTATTCTATATCCTTCCCCACAGCTCAAACTATCCCCATACCAAGTTTCATCTAAATCGGTTCAGTGGTTATTGATTCCCCGTACAAATTTATACCCCCTTAAGGGGCGAGTTCTGGGATAAGAAGTATCCTATGTCCTACCCCGGGACAAACTATATGTATACCAAATTTCAACTAAATCGGTTCATCAACTTTCACATTTATAATATTTGTATGGATATTTTGGGGACAATCGTACACAGATCAACCTAGTCTCAAACTATATAAGCAAAGCTTGTGTGAATAATTGGCGGCAATATAAATTCTCGATACGTAGATCACATCACATTCATAACTTAAGAACAAATATTTCTGATGAACACATAAATAAACGTCCTGGCCAGGATTCGAACTCGGGACCTGCCGATTCATAGGCAGGGTGACTAACATTGAGTGAGTTAAAAAAAAAACCGGCCAAGTGCGAGTCGGACTCGCGCACCGAGGGTTCCGTACTTTTTAGTATTTGTTGTTATAGCGGCAACAGAAATACATCATCTGTGAAAATTTCAAATGTCTAGCTATCATGGTTCATGAGATACAGCCTGGTGTCAGACAGACGGACAGCGGAGTCTTAGTAATAGGGTCCCGTTTTTACCCTTTGGGTACGGAACTCTAAAAAGCAGCACCCAACATTTGATAGCAAAAGAAATTGAATTGCAAAAAGTCCTAACAATAAACTGGGTCTAATTTTGGCCTTCATATGTATTTATAAGAAAGTGTCATACTCCAGACCAGAGATGGGCAAAATGTAATCGACTAACGATTAACGATTAAGATTACAAGAATTAGTTGCGACTGACGATTGAAAACGACGATTGATCAATCTTAGTTGTATAGAGTGCAACTAATTTAGTTGCAACTAAATTAGTTGCCGATTGATTTCGGACAACTACATTTTGTAATCGACTAATTAGTTAGACTATTTTCTCGCGACTAATGTTAGAAGCAAATTGAATAGAATACCTCGGTATGGCTATGTTGACAGACTGATTAGGACATCTTAACGGATGTTTAAAAATAAAATAGTCATGTATTACTTACGATATTTTGACCGTTTCTAAGGAGTGAGATCTGTTCTCACTATTATTTTGCTACTAAAGTAGTGCATCTGTCTGAAATTGGATTAAATTTCTCTTATCTAAGGGTAAATAAGAACTGGGTACTTTGTGCATTAGTAAAATAACACTTAAAAAACACAATTATATAAATCAAACTTTGTATATTAAATATAAAAGCAACCATGATATGTATTTAGTTAAACTATATGAGGTTAGTCTTGCAATCGTAAAAATAATAATTAAAAGCAAAAATTATCAACAAATCAACGTTGTTTATACAATAACATGTTCATATGTGATAAGATAAAACATTAAAAAACACAGTTATAATAAATCAAACTTTGTAGGTATGAAACATTCAAAGCAAAAAATATCAAAAAAATCAACGCTGTTTATACAGTAAGATGTTTATATGTGATAAGATAAAACATTAAAAAACACAGTTAATAATAAATCAAACTTTGTATATGAAACAAGCGGCTGATCGACCAAATCGCTACCGGTCCAATATATTGGCAATAGCGGTAATAAATAAAATATGTATGTTGATCGATATATTTGAATGTAGAATGACGCAAGGAAAATGTACCATAGTTAACGCTGAGAGTTCTTTACAAAGAGGTTTAAATATTTTTAATGACCACACGTTGAAAACAAAATAGACCGCGTAGATAATAAACAACATGCAGATGTGTCATTCAATAGAACGTGTTATTTTTAGAAGATGCGTCGGCACTTGCACCAAAATGCAACAAACAACTTCCAGGCCAGGTAAGTAGGATTATCCCATTGTTTTGTCACCGCGTGACACTAAAAAGAGTTTTACTATCAGAGACAGCAAAATATTGATAGTTTCTATGTCTAAGATTTACTCAGTATCGTATAATTCAAAGTATTAATAATGCACCAACCTACTTTATTGTTTGCGATTTGTAAACAATGCAGTTTTTCGCTATTTGTCGTTATTACCAATATATCGTTATAATAATATTATGGCAATATTTGCATTGTCATTCAAGCATTTCAAACTAAACGTGTATACATAATTTTAGCTCAATCGGATGAAGATATCTGCTTCAAAATAAGTCGCAAAATTCTACCCAAACTAACATAGTTACAACATACGAGTACCTCCGTATGTTACATACATACGTACTTGTAGTTACATATTGCAAGATAAAAAATGCAAAAACGGGCGACTACGTAGTTTTAATATAGATTTAATCGTGAAATTTAGTCGATTGAAACTAAAACTAATTTAGTTGTTAGTCGAACATTCTCACAACTAATTTAATCGCAACTAAATTAATCGCGATTAAAAAATGACGATTGATATTTTTAATCGATTGATTAGTTAACTAAAAGATTAATCGATTAATGCCCATCTCTGCTCCAGACTAGGTATCATACAGGATTGTGTCCTCCTTACGCCCATTGTCACTAACACAATTCAGACGAATTCAACCAGATCTCATATGGGCTATATAAATTTTGAAAATGGCGCCCGCTAATGAAAAAGGGAGGGGGGGGGGGATTGTTTTTTTTCTTACTATAGCAATATATAGGGGTACCAAATGAAAGCTAGTGAAAAGACCATTTCAAAAATATATGTAAACAGTCTGGTTTTTTGTTTGTTTTAATAATAGTTGCAGTATAATGTAACAGAAATTATACTTTGTTTCAACAAAGATAGATATAGTTGGATACAGTCTAAGGAAAAAACGTGCCTCGAAAATCACGAAAATTTGATTCTCGATCAGATGTCGCTACTACCTTTGGCCTACTCTCGTATAGAGGGCGTTGACGGCTTCGTTTGTTATTTCACAATTTTAACGCATATCAGTGAAAGAATATGGGTCAAAATAATAAAAATAATTAATGCAAATAAAAAAAATCATTTATCCATATTTAAATACATTTTATCATATTTTTATAAATCTTCATTTTTAGTTTTAAAGTGTGTCTATAGATGGCAGTGAATTTACTGTGGTTACAAAATTTACTATGACAGTACCGCTCTATAATATTATATCCTCTTTGGTTTCAACTTGATGTACTTTTCTTATTTTTGGTTATATCTGGTTAATTACTTTTTAACATTATATAGAGGATATTCACAGTTACTCCGTATGTATTTTGGAATGATCCATTCGGTCATTTTCAATTTAGAGCAGTTCAAAGTCAATTGAAATTTTTGAATGTTTTCTAATCATTTGTTAGACGAAGTAGGGAAAATGTTACAGTATGTTATATATTTGTGATCTACTCACAAAGCCCTTTCATTTGATACCCCACATGGTATGATTAAAAAAAGTTAAAAACTTTATACTGCCGACTTTTTGACGTCACAGCAACTACCCCCACTACTTTCGCGCTTGTCATCTCATATATTTGTGTTCAGAACATCACACTGAATGCACTGATGCCAAATATGTCCATGTCTGCGACGACATGAGCGAGAACCGTGTTGTTGAAAAATATTTGTCCACGACGTGTTGTGCACCCTATAGCGAAGCCTGGCGTCAAGCATCAACTAAGTTAGTTGACGAACTAACAAATAACTCAAATAAGCGGGAACGCGGGGAGGGGAGCATCAGAGCGGCAACGTCGCACCGCACCTATCGCGCGCGTCGAGCGACGTTCGAATATTGGCGAGAACTTTAAATTTTAGCACTGTTTTAAGCTGTTATTTTATATCTTAGCGCTTTGATTCTTTTTACGGGATCCGGCACCTTGAAAAATATACCGGACCCGGCCGGATTACCGGATCCGATTGCAATCCCTAACCATAGCCCGATTCCACTTGAAACTGCACAGAGAGAACCATAATGTTGATTTATTGTTTAATAATTGCTTTGCAAGCTTTGCTCTGCAAAGTCAGCGTGTGGTGGCCTATTACCTACAGTCTACAGTGAAGTAAAGTCGACTTAAGCGATATTGATACTGCTTGCGTATATAAATATCTAAGTTAAAAAGCTAAAAACTTTTAAATAATAAAAGAAAAAGTCGTCTACAGTTTAAAAAATTACTTATATTGATTTATTTATTTTTTACATTTTATTATATTTATTAATCAAATTGATCACCAATAAGCTGTCTACACAGTTACAAATTAACTAGTTTTAAAATATTTTTTATCAGACTGACATGACAGTCAAATAATAACACGAAAGGATTAAGACTGGAATAGTTATTTTCGATACAAGTGCGGAAAAGAGGAAATTCGAAACGAGTGGCGATAAATTAAAACACGACCGCAGGGAGTGTTTTAAATCGACACGAGTTGCGAATTACCTATTCGCACGTGTATCGAACAAAGTTTTACAGTACATATGGTCCTTTGAACTTTCGACATATGCACAAAAAGTGCACTTTACGCACTAGTGCGAGAAAGTAGCACCATATGTACTGTAAAGTAACATGTAAGACACGACGCCGCAAAGAGGGTATCTTTTGTTGTCGCTACTCGTATTGTTTACGCCTAATGACGGCCTAGTGGAATCGGGCCATGGTAATATTTGAAATGGGGTATACAATTGCATAACATTACCTACATTGAATACAAATGAGTCATACTCCATGCTCATTAAGGGTCTCCGGCAAGCTGTACTCCATACAAACGCTCTCATTTTAAAACAACTAGCTAGATTGCTCTGAAACTTTGTATTTACAATAGGATAAGGTATATCTATGACTTCAGATAACATAGGTAAAAAAATACAGCTAATTTAAGTTTTTTATACAAAACTAGTTTTTGCTCTATTTCGTTTGTTTTATAAACTGGAGCTATATAAACTAATTTAAGGCCTAGATATACCTCATGTCACTGTATGTGCAAAGTTTCATTACAATCCAACACGTAGTTTTAAAATGAGAGCGGAACTACGTTTGTATGGGAAGGTGCAATTCGGCCGAGCTTGGCGGGGACTTAAACAGGCTGTAGTACTTATTTTGTCTTGAAAGAATTTGTCACTGTTTCTATGATGAGAGACTATATATCAGGGGTTGACCTCATTGTTTAAATAGGGGATCCCTTTGTTTGACATAATTATTGAAAGTCATAATGTAATGATTGTCAGATTATCATTATACTCTGATTTGTAATTAGATTCCAAAAAACTAACCTCACTTTTTCTCTTTTCCGTATGTTTTAAGAAACTAAACAAAGCTAAAAGGCTAAATCTATATTTATTTTAAATGCTAGAGTATGCAAAAGGGAAATTTGAGTTTACTTCTTTACATATTTTCCATTATTACGAAAGAAAAAGGATCTGAGTGAGGTTAGTTTTTCGGAATCTAATTACAAATCAGAGTATAGTCATAATAGGGCATTCTCCTACAAGTCAAATCAGTTTCTTTTTAGAAGCAAATTGGTATGACAATTTGCTAATATGGAATTTATATAAAACATTACACAATGACGACACGGCCAACACCTTCTTTTTATACTTCAATCCGATTGATTAAATTCCTTGGACACTCAGCCCCATACCGTCCGATAGGCCAATACTGTGGTACTTTGTTAAATCAAGTCTTTGCGCCCGATTTATAGGGCATTGGCTTAAGCAAGCTGATGGCCTCATAACCAATCTGAGAACAGTTTCATATAGTGATTGTTGATGTAGATTTCTTTATCGAAAAATAATTAACGCCAGGTAACTGATACCACATCAACAAAATTTCTGGTACAGCAGATGGTTGGACTAAAGCAAAGGGGGTGCCGACACTTAGAATTTTTTATTGTGGTATCGTAGCTAAAATAAGCATTTTTGTAGGAAAAACTTTTCTCTAAAATCAAAAATGGCCGAGATATTTGACCCACAAGTTGAAACCACTACTTGACAAATTAAAATCAATCATTTGGAACAGTAAATTTAAGTAACAGAGACAAGATTAGGCCAACCGGTTAACAGGTTGTGTTGGATATGAGTTATGTGCAACTTATGTCCACATATCAAGTTTTTAACAGGCAGAATTATTTTCGGTGTTCACTTTATTATTACTATTATTTGGGAATTAGTTTTTAAAAAAAAGCAGCACTGAATTTGGCAAATTCGAATCAGGCCTTCATTTGTACACGCCTTACCCGCCTATCAACTATTATAACAATCAGAATAGTATTTAGCGAAATTTAATAGAATTTCTGATTAATTAGTTTGAAACAGCTTTTACGTAAAAGCACTGCAGGTCATGCAATTCCATTGAGTAACATGTCAACTCTGATTGAGTGTGATAATGACTATGTTTGGTACACAAATAAACAATAAAGTATGTTACCATTATTGTTGATTTGGTGGAAATAAACTGTTAGAAACGATAGTTTTGTTCCTATTCTATTAAATGTGTAGCAAGATTTACAAATAATTGCTACATCTGTCCTTAGTAGCGTCATTGTTTTGTACTCATTCGAAAATTTTGTATTATAAAGATGAATATGGATGTAATATAGAACGAAAGACCGAGTCGTGGAGTAATAGGTTATAGGTTTTCGCAGGCTTGGTTTCCGCAACTCGACGTCATATAAGTCATATAAGTAAATGACTACTGAAGTGGTGACCATGGGGGGAAGAGCATCCTCAAAGTAGACCCTAAATGCGTTGGGACGATGACATCAAGAGGACTGCGGGGAAGCAGTAGCACTAAGTTGCACAGGATGGTGACGAATGGCGCAAAATGAAGGCCTACACCCGAAGGGTAGAAAAGGGCTAAAGAGAAAGAAAAAGATGGCTGTAATAACATAACAGCCCATATTCATCGCTGGAACTCAATGTTTTAGCCCCAGGCCCTGTAGTAAGTACTAGCCTCCCTTTCTCGGTAATCATATAGACTGCCGCCCCTATTGTCTGGCTGTTCTAGGCCGGGGCCTACTGGGCCTTGGGGCAAATCCGCCACTGACGATGCTGTAGTGAAACTGTACAGCCAACTCTAGAATTGTTGGACACTGGGACATTTGTTACATGAACAATACTGTTAATAGTTTCAATATAATTAAATTAGTATTGGAGAAGCATTACAGCTTAATATTCTGTTAATTGATGCAATCTAGTGTGTATACTTGCCTAATTTTAGGTTATTGAAACATATGATTGTAAACAACACCATTATCCTAAAAACCGAATATGTGCTAGGTTTATACATGCAATATACACAGTACTTATAACAATGAGATAAAGAAACATGCCTAGTTTAGTTAAATAAGGTTAAATTCTAACCTCACTATTCTTAACACATCTCATTTACATATTTTCTACAAATTTGTTCTATCCACATGTATAGATAAGTAAGGTTATGTGAATGTAAATATTGTACAAACGAACACTTAATATCTTGAATAGGCCTTAGTTAGTTTCATTGGACTTTTCTAACGTCTATATATACACATTTTATCATGATATGCGTAAAAAATTTGCCGAAAAAACCGCGTACACAGATAAGCGGCACTCATCCACTCAATAACTGTCAAAATGTGAAAACAATCCAACTATCACGTGATTACCTGCAGTTTACAGTTAAACTGCGCTCAACTTAAGTGATAAACTGTTAATTACACGCGCACGGATCAACTAACGGTACTGGAAAGCAATTGTTGCAAAAAAAACTGCACCAGATTTCGTTCTAGGTTAGGTCACGATTGTCCGATATTTTTCGCTCTCTGTACACACTGGACGTTACGAAACCACTCCAAATTTCTAAATTACGTTTATTTAAGCGGTTTTAAAAGTTTTTAAGAGTTTGTAAGGAGACATATATGTAAACATTCCCAGCGTGAAACGAAAGCCCGCGCGCTACTCCTAACCTTGATAACGAAATAAGGTTGATACAGGTTTCTAGTTCAAGGTCTCATGAAAAAACTGAAGTCACATGAAGGCGTTACACAAACAAAACTGAAATATCATTGCGACCCGCACAAAAATCTATTTTGGGACAAACAACAGATGAAAAAAGTACTAACCTTACGGACTCAGGTGACGGCTTTATCCATGTAATTTGCACTTGAGGACTTGTAGGCCTCTATCACAAATTACACTACCAAAAACACCACACTAATATTTCCTTTACACTTTCAAACACGATTTGGCACTATAACTAGTTGTTTTTCGTAAAAAATTCACACTTTTCACGAAACATCACATGTTACGAACTTCACGACTGCAAAATTTAGGTGTTGCCACAACAAAGAAAATATGTGATAAGAGGTTCAACACACGTACACATGTCATACATTGAAAATACCACAAGTTAAATTTCACGCGGTTTGGTCAGCTCGGCTGACATTACTAGAATGTTGTCTTGGAGTTGTCTCACTTGTCTCTAACCGTCTAACCATCGTCTAACCCTAATAAAATATGTAATAAATAAAGTAAACTTTCCGCTATTCACAGCATCGGTTATCCCTTCCTATCCATTATTTTACTACCTACTTTGGGGCTTTGGGCTACCCATTGTTTTGTTCCGGGTAGATATTGGGATGATTCTTTGAATAGCTGCACAGGTCAAAACAAGAACAGCACCTTTTTTTGTTGTAAACAGTTTTTTTCTTAAATATTCTCAAACTACCCATGTTACGTACGTAATAATAAACTGCGATACATTATAATTTTACTGGCGCTTTTTTAAGACCCGCCGGCAATGGATTCTTCCCTCTTATCTTAGCACTTTCTTTGGTCGCATTACGATGTTTTCCTTAAATTTTTGAGGAAACCTGACCATTTAAAAACCTTTTGACTCTTTAAAATAATCTTTGTTTAGCTTCTGAGAAAAAGCAACAAAACAAATTAAAAAGAACACATACAATAATTATTTCAGATGTCTCAACACTCATCTCGGGAACGTAGCGCCACAATCGCCGAAGGAGATGGACTAGCGGTGATCAGAGAAGAGCAACCCAGTGCTTTCGTCTCAAAGGATGATGTTTCAGTTAAAAAGGACTCTATCCATTCTCAGAAACCTGGTAGCATAACCGGTGCAAAGTTTGGCGATGCAGACGTCGAAGCTCTGCTTGCTAAAAGAGAAGCTCAATTAAGAACAGAATTTGACGATGAATTAAAAACACAATTAGGTATGCTACGGGAACGATTTGACTTCGTGCTGCAGTAAGTATAATGTTACAAAATAACTCCTATTAATGGTTTTAATCGCTATTAAGTAGAGATAAGGTGATAATTTTATTTATTTTATTGTTCAAGTGACTAAACTTTAAAACTTATTGTCTGTAAGGATCGGTATATTTAAAACTTATGAGATTTTCTTGGCAGTCTAGTGGTGTTTTCATAAATGTAGCAGCAACAGCATCCTGGGGCTGTTTGCGTATAGGTTTGACTGCCCCATTTATGACAAATGGAGGCAAATAATGCTTGGGCTTGTGTAAATTTTTATTTTGTGAATTATTATTATTATTTTTGTAATTATTAATTTTTGTAGTATTTATTTGCATTTTCTTTTAATCAATAAGGATTTAATTGTTATTACTTGTTGTATATACTAATATAGAGTAAGGCATTGTTACTAACAACATTTTTATGGGCCCCAGGCCTAAAATAAATGAATATTTAATTTGATTTTATAAATGTAATTGAGTGGAACTTTTGCAAGTTAACAAAATCTTAAATCCTCCAATTTCTGATGAAAGTCATGTCTAATATTAACAAAATGAAGAATACATAAGGCGTTCCATGCCTATAGGGGTATTCCCATGGAAAGCCACAAATATATCAATAGGTACATATTTTGACCCCCAGAAGACATTATAGCTTACAGTAATGTAAATAAATATAAGTAGTAAAATGATGTTGTTTTCATTTCATGGGAAATAAATAAATATTATAGGGACATTCTTACACAAATTTACTAAGTCCCACGGTAAGCCCAAGGAGGCTTGTGTTATGGGTACTCAGACAACGATATTGTATATAATATATAAATACTTAAACACATAGAAAAATATTTATCAGTACTGATAAATATTTTGAAATATGTCTCACGATAGTTTAAGTGCGAACATAGAAAAATACCCATGACTCAGGAACAAATATCTGTGCTCATCACACAAATAAATGCCCTTACCGGGATTCGAACCCAGGACCATCGGCTTCACAGGCAAGGTCACTATCACTACCCAGACCCACTAGGCCAGAGCGGGCGTCAAATATCCCACAATTGTTTTATTTATTTATTATTATTTATTTGATACACTACCAGCTCTTGGAGCTGATGCGTGATATCCAGCACTTGTATTTTATTTTGCACATTTCATAGTTCTAAAATGTGTATCCAGCAGCCTATTTTTGAAAGTGTTCCCATTATCCCTTATGTGACAATATTTCCAGTTTAGTGTCCAAAATTGTTTGCTTTCTTACAGACATGAACAAGTCCGCTCGTGTTACATGTTACGGGAAGCTCACAGGGAAAGGAAGGAGAAAGTTCAAGCTCTACAAACACAGCTAGAATGTAAAAACATGACTGGTCTGATGTACGTTATGTGCTCAGAAAGAAGGAAAGCCAAATTGGAAAAGATGAGGATTATTTCCGGTAGGTTTACCTAATAATCCAATCTTATTCTTAATAGGTATAACTATGCATATTCATTAATTTTACTTTTGTTTGATTGATTCAAGACAATTTTGGTGTTTTTTTTTTAATCGTTTCTTATCCATCCATCTAGAAAGTGTCAACAATAATCAAGGGCCTGACACTCTTTGATATAGAAAGACAGTCTTATTGCGATTCCTATAAGAGAAAAGAGAAAATAGTGCCATGCTTTGTCCTTATCACCGACCGGGTGGCATCATAGATATGAGGCGATGGCGAAATACCGAAATTTATAAGAGTGAAAGAGAAAAAATCCTATGCTGCCAAAATTTTATATTAATATTCTTTCTCTTACCCGCTCGCTCGGTGGCACGTCTTTAACTACTTGTATACTATGTCTATGACAATAATAGAATAAATTAGTCAGAGATCAATTATTTTAAACTCCACGTGTGCAAGGGATTCTCAAATACTTTTACATAAACAACACGCAGTAAAAAAAAACGTGCTCTGTTAAATAATATGAAACGCTATTCTTCAGAATATGTCATACCTACTTTCAAAAATCACCACGCGAGATTTCTATGCATCTGACAGTTGCGAGCACGTGTGAAGTGCCTTTAGCCCTTCAAAAGGTCAGAAGCGGCCTGAAATTAGCCGGTCGGATGACAGACGCTGTCGGACGTTCGCCGCAAGACAAGACAATGCCACCTTTTTAGAATTCCGTACCCAAAGGGTAGGGACCCTATTACTATCACTTCTCTGTCCGTCTGTTTGTCTGTCCGTCTGTCTGTCTGTCACCAGGCTGTATCTCATGCACCGCGATAGCTAGAGAATTGAAATTTTCGCAGATGATGTATTTCTGTTGCCGCTATAACAACAAATAATAAAAATGTACGGAACCCTAGTTGGGTGAGTCCGACTCGCACTTGTCTGATGCACGCTGCGTCAGACAAATGTGCACGCAATCATTATTAAATGTATGAAACCGATATGCGTCACGACACAACACAACACGACGCAACAGACAAATGTGAACCGGGCTTTAGCTTGGTCTTACTCTAGTTAGATCGTGACAGGCATGGTTACAGGCGATAAAACCGCGACTATGCTAATGCCGCTGATTTACCTGCCTCCCACATTGTTCTAGAGTACACTAAGTACATTCACACCCTCCAAGACATCCTCACGGAAGGCCAGCGCCTCATACTCCATCTATCTCGAGGGTACAAGACAGCAGCTCGCGTGGATCACGAGTGGCGACAGAAAATGAGAAGCATTATTAAAGAGGTATTTCGAGGAGGGGAAAATAAATTTAAGGACTTGTATCCAACATTTTTGGATCTACATTTTATACGTACATACAAGTTTTATTGCTTTTTGTGGGAGATAAGAGATAAGCACATATAAAATTAAGAACAAATGATGAATGCTTTGTGTCGATAGTCGATGCTCCATGATTGTATACTAAATACATAGATATTAATATTAAATGTAATAGAAAATAACCTTAATAGCGCCTGACAGAATAATTATAGACAACTTGTTGCATTGCTAATAAAATTAACAAGGCACATTGATTAAAATCTTGACGATTCACGTATTACTACGTAACGCACGTACGTACGTAGAATTTTTACTTATTTCCAGAAATCTGAAATTATTTATTTGCATTTGGCATTGATGATACATTATGGGGATGTTACCTACAATACATTTATAACATTTATTTATTTCTTATAACAATTATATTTCGTTAATACCTAGTTGTTGTGTGTGTGTGGCCTTATATTACCTACGCACGGTGAAATACCTTATCACACACGACACGAGAGGCACTTTGTTCGCACACAATATGTTCTCTACTATCGTAGTTCCAAGAATACGTGTACCACTTCGCCGGCGGCACGCCCGAGTCCAACCAGTACGTGTTCGACTTACCAGCCCTGCTGAGGACGGAGACGTCTATCGTTGATGACCCTGAGGAAGACCCGTGCACGTGTGAAGGTGAAGAAGAAGAAAAAACGGTGGTAGACGAAGATGGTAAGTATTTTAGGGTTTCGTACCAGAGGGTAAAAACGGGACCCTATAATTAGGTACTAAGAGTCCGCTGTCTGTGTCTGTCTGTAGCTGTAGTAGTAACTATTTATTAATCTGTGGCTGTAGACAGTTGAAATTTTCACAGATGAATGTATTTCTGTTGCCGCTATAACAACAAATACTAAAAACATAATAAAATAAATATTTAAGTGGGGCTCCCATACAACAAACGTGATTTTTGTAAAAACGGGACTACTAACTTCCGCTGTCTGTCTGTCCGTCTGTCACCAGACTGTATCTCATGAACCGTGATAGCTAGACAGTTGAAATTTTCACAGATGATGTATATCTGTTGCCGCTATAACAACAAATACTGAAAACAGAATAATATAAATATTTAAGTGGGGCTCCCATACGACAAACGTGATTTTTTGCCGTTTCTTGCGTAGCGGTACGGAACCCTTCGTGCGCGAGTCCGACTCGCACTTGGCCAGTTTTTTGCGTAATGGTACGGAACCCTTAGTGCGCGAGTCCGAATCGCACTTGGGCCGGTTTTTTATATTACGTCTGTGGCAAACAAGCATACGAAGCCACGCGGCGCAGCTGAAGACGCGGGTTTTTCCCGCCTCGGCCACCGGTGGACTTGGTCACTTTTTCTTTAGTATGATATCTACTTCAGTTAATAATTGAAGTTATATGTTATTTTTAGTTCATTCGAACATCACTGATTATTTTGCTTCTCATTATTAAGGTGTAATAGAAGATAAGACGTGGTGGGAGCTGCTAGAGTCCCCATGCAAACCGTTCGTCATGTTCGGAGACATGGCAGAGTTCCTACCCCCGCAGCGCCGGCAGGTCGTCGCTTCCGCTAAAGAAACTCTTAAGTCTGCACCGCCTAAGTGGAAAGATTATGGTATGAATATCTATACTAAATACACTAGAGATGCCCCAACACATATGTTTTCTCCTTCGACCCTGTCATCGGCATTTTCCCACCATTTGGAGTAGGTCCAAGTCGTCCCGCCATCTCCTTTTCGGTCTAAAATCGAAACTCAAGGTTTGCCAGCGAGCCAGTTTTTTTATGATCACAAAATCTAGTTACGCGCTTTCATGCGAGGCCGAAGACTAAGCTTCAGAAAAGCCAAGAATGTCATGAGACGTTTCTCATTCCTACCATTCCTACTACTATTGTATCGGTATTCCTCGGCCTGCCAACTTTTCATTTGGAGCTCGAAGCGAAAGGATTTAGGAATCCCTATTTTAAGATACACCATGTCTATATGCATGGGAAATAATGTTTTATTTGTTGAAACCCTCTTTATTATGTATGCTTCATGAACATTAGAACCCTCTTCTCTAATTGGAAAGCCACACTTTATCATGTTTTTTATTAATTAGGTATTTATCTATGTTTACCTAATCTATCTATATTATTCATATCGTCATCCAGTACTATTAGGTCTATTAGTACCCACAACATAAAGCCCGCTCCAGTCGATTTCCCTGATTAGCGAACTAGACTTCACACTCGCGTTCGCGGCTTCGCGCCGTGATTCGCGCATGAGTGTGGAGGACTTATTGTCCTTATTGAGCTTAGGTCGATTTGTGTAAGATTTTTATTACTCTTTCCCTCCAGTTTTTAACGAGATGTTCTTGAAATCCGACTGTCCCCGTGCTGACGTTATCAAAGATGAATACCCGAAGCATTTGCCAATTGACAAGTGGGAATGCCATCAGGCCCATGTGGACAACGACTCCAACGAAGTAAGCTTTGTTTATATTACAATAACGTCCAGTTTTCAACGAGATGGTCATAAAGGTTGAGTACCCGAAGCATTTGCCAGTTGACAAGTGGGAATATCAGGCCCATGTGGACAACGACTCCAACGAAGTAAGCTTTTTTTATATTACAATAAGGTCCAGTTTTCAACGAGATGGTCATAAAGGATGAATACCTGAAGCATTTGCCAGTCGACAAGTGGGAATGCCAGGCCCATGCGGACAACGACTAGCGATGTAAGCTTTATTTATACTGCAATAAGGTCGAGTTTTTAACGAGATGATTCTAAAGCCCGACTGCCCCCGCGCCGACGTCATGAAAGACGAATATCCGAAGCATTTGCTAGTCGACAAGTGGGAATGCCAGGCCGATTCGGACAGCGACTAGCAATGTAAGCTTTATTTATACTGCAATAAGGTCGAGTTTTCAACGAGATGTTCCTAAAGGATAAATACCCGAAGTATTTGCCAGTAGACAAGTGGGAATATCACGCCATGCGCACAACGACTCGCGCAAAATTACATTGCTATCTCGCTTGCACAGTATCCTTGATCGCCGGCATCATGGGCAGGACAGCAATATGATTACGCGCGTGCGATAGAGATAGGAACAGGCGGACACGCTATACATCAAAAATTAATTGCTATCTCGCTTGCACAGTATCCTTGATCGCCGGCATCATGGGCAGGACAGCAATATGATTACGCGCGTGCGATAGAGATAGGAACAGGCGGACACGCTATACATCAAAAATCACTTGCGTTTCTATGTGTGAACGGCACGTCTGTACACGCGGCATGCGTCATTGTGACCATTGTGTAAGTAAGTTGCTTAAAAACAGTACAGCGGCCGGCAAAAGGTCGTCAATCTAGTGTCGCGGGGCGAGGTAATTCGAGTCGGGGCGGGGCGGTGCGTGGCCGTTCTGTATGATGATACTATTACTTATTCTGTGCTTTAGTCTTCCAGATTCGGCAGTCGGCGTATGACCACCAACAGCAATGATATGCGCAACATGGGTTCCATCCTGAAAATTATGTAAGTCTTCCCAACAAAGAGATTTTTCACATCACCCATTCGAAATGGGAAGAGGGGAAATTCGAAAGGGGGAGGGGTTTTTCCCTGCTAGGAGGGATCAGTGGCACTTTTCTTCCCTGCTAGGAAGGAGGGATCAAAGTGACAATTTTCTGCATACATTTTTTTTACCTTAAATAATATTTTGGAACATATAATTACCTCTCATAGGTGATGTGAAAAGCAGCATGTGTCACATGGTAGAAAAAATATTTCCACCTCGGGCGTTAACACTTGAATCCCTCACTACGCTCAGGATTCTATTTTAGAATCCCTTACTACGCTCGGGATTCAAGTGTAGAACCCTTTGCTTCATTCAGGATTCAATGTATGCCCTCGCCGTAAATATGTCATTTTGCTCCAAGGGCCTGACACTCTTTGATAGAGAAAGATAGTCTTATTGCGATTCTTATAAGAGACGAGAGAAAATAGTACCATGCTTTGTCCTTATCACCGACCGGGTGGTATCATAGGTAGGATGCGATGGCGAAATACCGACATTTATAAGAGTGAAAGAGTAAAAATCCTATGCTGCCCATATATGAATATTCTTTCTCTTACCCCCGGTCGCTCGGTGACGCGTCTATAATTACTTGTATGAGACTTGTATATACTATTGTGACAGAATCTACTATTCCTACCACGAACGTCATGTTGTTAAAGTTCCGATAATTCCGATAATCATCAAGTGTCCTTCATTATTTTCACTTTGTTTTCAGCACGTCAAGTGGCCTATTACCGCCAAAAACCAACCTGCTTGCAGCTAGGGACTCCATGGAGATCGCCTCCTCCACCAAAGTTGTAAGTTACCCTTAAAGCCTTTTCACACCGTCCGATCGAACATTGACTGTATCGGTAATACCCTAGCAACTGCTTTTCTCCAAAAATCAGAGGGCCTACGGGCCTAGCCAGGCCAATCGTTTCACCGTATAAAGCTTAGAAATAAATAATTATGCATTCATCTTCAATATACAATACAGTCTGGCAAAAAAGAGTAGAAATTAAGTGGCAACACTGTAGTGTCGTCCCTTTCAAATCAATCTAAGAAAACGGGACGACACTACAGTATTGTCACTTTTTAATTTCTACAATTTCTTGTCGGACATTACCTATTATATATCTACTCAAGCTGTTTCATAATTTCAGCGAGGAAAGAAGAACGGCTTTGATGTAAAAAACGTCTCCATCTGTATTGCAAGAACGAGAGTAAGTGTTTTTCAATGATGATGGATTGATGGCAAACAACACCCCACCCCATCCCATATTAAGCATACCGTGAAGAATACAATATTGCAGAAAAAATATTTAAAGGCATTATCTCTTTTACACACACGCACCTAGTATGAAATAGCAAGTTGAATTCTTTAAAAAATTAGCAGAACACCTGATTAAAAAAGCCTATTATACATTAAATGAATTTTTTCACGACCAATAATTATATTTAATAAAGTACCCATTATATAACCTTGTACAAAAACCTCGTTCTCCTCTTGAATAAACTGTTTGCTGTGCCCTACAGGGTGTCATGTTGTACACGATTCTATGTTAAGTATAGGTTAAGATACAATGTGATATGCAATAAAGATTATGAGTATGAGTATGAGCATTTTTGCCGTTTTTTTAAATCTGGCCTCCGCCGCTGAAATGCTTGGTTACCTCTTCAGTAGGTGATATGAAACCTATGTTACGTTATAATCTTTGGTCTTATTGTTTTGTTTTCAGTCGTCGAGTCTACAGAATTTGGCGAAAGAGTTCATGCCCGGAAAAACCAACAATATAAACAAGTCAGACCCACCAGTCAGGTAAGGCTCACGTTGTACAAAACCCGATGATATAAAGAAATCCAACCTACTAGTCAGGTAAGGCTCAATTTGTACAAAACCCGACGATATAAAGAAATCAGACCCACCAGTCAGGTAAGGCTCACTTTGTACAAAACCCGACGATATAAAGAAATCAGACCCACCAGTCGGGTAAGGCTCACTTTGTACAAAACCCGACGATATAAAGAAATCAGACCCACCAGTCAGGTAAGGCTCACTTTGTAAAAAACCCGTCGATATAAAGAAATCAGATTTAGACCTACCAGTCGGGTAAGGCTCACTTTGTACAAAACCCGACGATATAAAGAAATCAGACCCACCAGTCAGGTAAGGCTCATGCACTTTGTATGATGATTGATGAATACAGCTCAACAGAACAAGAACGCATAATTTGTTAGAATCTTCATCAGAAAATTACTTATTATGCATAACTTTTATAACAATTATTGATTGTGGAAGAGTTGTTGTGTCTATAGTCGATTACCTACTTATGTAGGTATAAGAACATTTTTTCCTATGGCCTACCGTTTAAGAGTTATTTAAAAAGGGTCCTTTACAGAGATTTGTCATCAACATAATCAGCCGAAAGACAGCATTTGGTATTTGACCTTCCTCAAGAATCTCCACAACGGACAGTCGTCGAAATTAGGCCAGCCGGTGGGAATCAATAGGGGGTATTACTGCAATGTTCTGTCGTCAGAGTGCAGCAGTAGCACTTATCGTAAACCATAGAGTAACTTGTACATACTATGCCTTAAACGGTTTTTTTTACAAGTTTTGACAGATAATTTGTTACGAATATCGAGGCTTCCGCGGAAAGCATAAATCGAAATTTCGTTATCTGCCTCTCTATCGCTTGAATATGCAAGAGTGATAAAGAAGCAGCTAGAGATAACGAACTTTCTATTTGCATGTTTCGCGGTAGGCCCTATCTTTGTGCTAGTAGCGCCCTTTATGCAGAGTTGCGTAATATTCCCTATTTGAATTGCCGACAACTGATAATTATCTTTTTTTATAGTAAACAACATCGCCTATCTGCCGACACTTATGATGAAGCGGAAGTTGCGGGGAGCACCAAAAACGGTTTAGAGTACGTATGGAGTTCCAAGAACGGGCGTAACCAAAAAATGGGGGGGATTGACATGCGCTGCACTTAGGGTCGGTTGCACCAAACCGTCTGTCACCGTGAAAGCGTTCGCAAAATTTTACTGTATGGAAATTTTCATAGATCTCTGCTGCAACTGGCCCCCACTTGTTGCAACTGGCTCTTACTGCCATAAAAGAGGATACCAAAGTTGAGCCAATTTGTTACGGTCTTGATCTTATTTTGATACGACCGAAATGATTGTCAAGGTCGCATCAAAGCCAATTCAAAACCATGACGAATTCTTATATTAAAATTAGACCCGACCTTTTGAATTAAGGATATAAAGTTAGAAAGTGGAACCTGGGTTTTCGTACCTAACAGTTCCGTAAAACCCACTCAACTATAATCCCGCCCAACCATTATATTTCTATGGTCCAAAATGATTATTTGAATGGCGTAGTTCTATAGCAAGATATGGACCTTGGTAAAGAAAGAGATTCAACCTAACACCAAGAAAAAAATCCTGATTGAGAATAGGCTTCATAATAAATATTACGAGTTGTCGCCTAACTAACTAGGTAGGTATTTGAGTCTACTATTAAAGTTGAACGGTACACTTATAAAAATATTCTTAGTAGGTATCTCAAAACTGTGACCACTTCGGATGCCTACAGTACTGTTTTTCTTTTGCAGAAGCATTCAAGACAGCCTGCTTGTCATACCGTCCCACAAGGCAGATAATGACCATAAAATCAATTATGAAAAAGTGAGTTCCCTTTTATCCACGCACATATCATAAACCCTCTATGATGCGTTCAAAAAGCGCAAATTACGCCCAGCATAAAGTTGAAATACTTAGAACAAATTGTCGTATCTGCGAAGAGGGGGACGCTGGGCTGGGTCTAGCTAGGACATTAGTAAGTAGATATTTTTCTAAATATAACTAGAATAGAGTGTCAGGCTCTCAAGGAAAAGGCCAAAGAAGACTGAAGATTGCTCCACCGATAAGAGCAAGTTTCTGATCTGATCTGATATCATCTATTATTTGCCCATGCGAATCATGCGACCCTCCTGACCCTTCACGCGGGTCTTATATGCGTTGGAGACCCTTTGAAAACATTGTTGATGCCCATGAATACCATAACTTTTAATTATTTCTTTTGACAGATCTGCCCCATAGAGAAATGCCAGCGAATGCAAGTGGATTCCTTTATGCGTTCATTACCAGCTTACATGCGTGCGAGTCCGTACATGCTTTTTGAGCAAACCTTCGCTGAGTACGAGACATGTTCTCCTGGTGAGTGTTCATTCTTTATTTGTGTCAACTAGTACTTAGTTCGACATGTTCGATAGAGTCAGAATAGGGGGAAGTGTCTGCTAATGCATACTTTTTGAACAAACATTTGCCGAGTACGAGTATGAGACATGTTCTCCTGGTAAGTGGTAACTCTTTATTCGTTAACTAGTAGTTCGACATCTGCACGTTAGAGATAGAGTAAGAGAGAGAAGGAAAGAGAGAGCCGATAGAAGAGAAGTGTCGGCATGCTTTATGAACAGACCTTCGCTGTGTATGAGACATGTTCTTCTGGTGAGTACTTATCAACATCATTAAGCTTAGTTAAGGTATACTACCAGAAATAGTATGAATACACCAAGCAATAACTTCTAGCGACAAGTAGGTACTGTCTTATTATATCAGAATAAAATTTATTTGGATCAGACAATAACAAAGAAACAGACAAAAACATACCTAAATTGTAGCTCTGCGGTTTGTATCCACTAAAACCGTTTCCAACTCAGTTTTGGTGTACATTTGTTTCAATAATGTCCAACAAGAACTTATAAGGAAAAGACAACGATCTGAACTTACCTAAATGTTCTAATTCCAAAATGTTCTCGTCTTCAGAACAACTGCAAATCCTACAGCAGCGCTTAGAGCAAAAGCAGAAAAAACACATGCCTGAAGAAGAAGACAGCGCGTCTGCACCAGATTTCGAACAAGCCGTCGATGGCGTTGGCGTGCAGACTTCTGACGAGCTGATCACGGGGCTCCCGCCTTGTACTTGCAAGGACCCTTATCCGTCTATTGCTTCTAGTACTACTAGGATCTTTAGAGGTTAGTTTAGAAGCAAATTCAGCAAAGTAGTACACACTTGATTGGGAATCGTTCGATGGAAAGTAAGTTTAGAACTGGTAATCGAAATGCAATGAGGGTAGACTGGTCAAAATATTGTTTGACGATTTGGTGAACGCTATAGTACCCTGCTGATACCCTTACCTTAGTTCCAGAAGCGCAGGGTTGATGTGTCTCCGCAGCCTTCCTAAAATGACCTCGGTGTATTAAGGATAAGAGCCTGTGTAGCTTCATCTTTGCAATTCAGGATTACGTGGAGAGCTGTGTGGAATTGGCTGACACTGACACGTACCCCCCGTGCAAAGCTCATCTTGAAATGTGCATAAATGTTAATACATTTACAATTATTCCAGTGGAAGACCTTCTCCCGATGAAAGAGGCCCTGGACGAGATCACGAAGGAATGCTTCTACAACCAAAACATCGTGTTCGACCGGTTCAAAGTAGTGGGCCAAGAGAGCAGGCATTCGTAAGTATACTGACATTTGTAGACAGAGTCAAATGATGGTCGATGGTCCCTATCGACAGTTCGACATGAAGGAACTTCTATTGGGACCATCTTTGAACGCGAAACGTGAGAGGTATAGTTTTCCTCGCCTGGGAGAGATCACTCGTTAGCGATAAGGCCGTCTTTTGACTCCTCTGCTTTTGTTGAACGATTTTTTCTATAAGATTTGAAGAATTTACTCAATTTCTCTCTTGCTGTTATGTAAATGTTAAGCATTGTTACTAGCTCACCTTTATTTATTTTATTTTTTATTTTTATTTGAAAATATGTTACATGACTTTACAGAAATCCAATGCGCCATGAAACTTAAAATTAACATTAAACAAACAGGTTATTAAAAATAACAATCAGGTACAAACAAATATTTACAAATAACACAATTACAAATAACTATTACTAATTAAACTTTCACGGATGTAGGCCTCGCATCCATCACCTCACAGAATCTCAGGCATTCATTTCTCACAGACGCCCATTTATATGTGTGTGATTGAAAATCGTGGGTTCACACCTCGGTTTTACTGTATACCTATGGCAGAAAAAAAAATCTCGAAAAAATGCAAGAAGATGACTGAAAATTCAGTCAGGATTAGTGATGGGCAGCGGTAACATTCCCGCTACCAGTAAGTTTCCATTTGGGAATGTTACTAGTAAGTTACCAATGTTACCAGTAACATTCCCAAAAGCCGGTAACATACGAAACTGATGATAGTGATGACTTATATGAGATAAAATAAGGTTCAAAACTTATTTTTTTAGTACAACTTACTCAAAAATATGTCCCATAGTTCTTAATTCGCTGGCATAAGAGCTATGGGATCAATTTTATAAATTTGGTATACAGATAGTGAGCACCGGGGAAGGACATAGAATACTTTTTTATCCCACTCACCCCTTAAGGGGATGGAAAGGGGAGTTGACACTTGTATGGGGAATCAATAACCGCTGAACCGATTTGGTAGCAGTGGTTGATTTAGTTTGGTATGGAGATAATTTGGGTCCTGGGGAAGGACATAGGATAAATATTCGCGGGCTTGGTTTCCGCAACTCGACTATTTTGCGTGGGGGTGAAAAGGGGAGTGGAAATTTGTATGGAACCCAATGAAACCGATTTAGATGAAATTTGATATGGAGATAGTCTTAATTGTTTGGGAGGGTGTAGAGTAGTTTTTATTCCCGAAGTCATCCTGTTCTCTTCTCCACTCTTTTAACACTCACTCAAAGTGCCGCTGGTAATGTATGATGGAGGCAGCTCAAGACCTGGAACACCTGGAGTGCTCCTGGGTGCAACGGGTCAGGGGTAACAATCGCTCAACGTGCTGCTGGTAGTATATGATGGATAAAGCTCAAGACAATGTGGAGTGCTACTGGGAGCAAAGGGTCAGGGGTAACACTCGCTCAACGTGACGCTGGTTGTATATGATGAGGAAAGCTCAAGACCTGGAACTCAGGATACTCAGGATTCTTAACGTTTTTTTTTCAGTTTTATGTGTACACCACAACCGAGGTTTCATTTCAACCGAAGATTTTTGACCACCACATACAATATGAAAGTTTAATTAAATACTACAATGAATATCCTTTTAGGTATAACAATGAAACAAAAGGTAAAGAAGAATTCAAGAAGCTAAGAGTACAAGAGATAAAGAACATCCTGAGAAAGCATCCCAGCATGCTAGACCTGTTCCAACCCAACCCTCAGTGTTAAAACACCAGTATGTCTATCTTTTATAAATTTTATTACAAATATTAAAATTATAAAAAAAACACGCTGTATAAATTATTGTAACCCTAATTGAAACAATTTGAACAGCACTAATAACGTTTTATAAATTAAAGGCAATCACAAATTAAATAAATTAGTACATAGATACAGACAAGTTCAATTCAGATATAATTTTCATCGGCAAAAAATGTGTCTGTTATTTCTTTTACCTCCTTCTTGATGCTATCCTCAATGGTAATCACGACATCTTCCACAGTATCTTTGAACTCGTCCATAAATTCTTCTGATCTTTGCTCATGCATTTCAAATTCCTTGAACACGTTTGATTCAACATTGTCAACATCAACCTCATACTCTGCTACTTTTATATCCAACGTACTCACACGTTTTATCAAACTGTGTTTCGAATTGCTTCCGTTTCTGAAAGAATCCATTGACTCGACTTTCAATATTCTTTCTTCAGATCTCTTATCATCTATCTTAGTTTTGGATGTGTCTCTAAGGTAAAACTCTTCCAATTTAGGTATTTTACTAAGAGATTCAACTTTCGCTACCATAGGTTTGGTTGTACTATATATAGGAGATATGTTATCTTCAGATTTTATCAATTTTACTTCATCTTTGGATTTATCTTCAAACTTTATCAATTTAGCCTCTTCTTTGGATTTGTTATCTTCAAGCACAGGTATTTTACTAACAGATTCATTGAATTTAAGTGACGCTGACTTGCTCAGAAGAGGCACTGAATCAGAGATCTTGGGGGAGGGCGGGGAAGGTTCAAAAGGAATGGATAAGCTGTTTACAAGAGCTTCAACCTCCTTTCGCCTGGTTTGTTTCCTCTCCAGCTGTTTCTGTAGTTCATCTATTCGCTCATCTTTTAATTTCATCAAGTTGTCTAAATGTTCCACCTAAAAAGGAATATTATAATATAAAATTTATAACAGAGACAAACTGCATTTATCCTAGTCATTGAAATGAAACGAGATCGCATGTCGAGATAGTAAAACATGTACAGACTGAGATGAAAAGTAGTTAAGTAGTCAGATCAAGTCTAGCGCAAATATCATTGTAAGATTATCTTATATTGGGTTACAAATCGATGAAAATTGTTCCAAAATAGAACTTACTTCCCTTCTTTAGTATCCAAGGTGGACATTGCTACAATGATTTTAGCATAATTAGTAGGTATCGAAGTAAGACGACGGAAAGAGGGTGCCAGAAAGTAGCACCGAGTAAAAAAAACGTTTACTTATTGGGAATCAAACCGAGCGAAGCGAGGTGAGTCAGAACCCAAAATTTTAACTACTATTGTATTCGTCGTAGTTAATGGCGTAAGCGCCATCGACAATAAAGTCACTTTTTATAGATACCATATATAATGTGAAGGAGGCAGATGATTGAATAAAAAACTGTAAGAAGCCACATGAGGCCATGCGAAGGAGTAGAAATAAGACGAAAAAAAAAACCTTGTTTTTAAGAACATCGTTGCACTCCTGCAAGTCCTTGAGCTCCTGCTTCAGCGCGAGGAACGTGTCATGGCTGACCACCTTCTGCTGAATGGTCTCTAGGATGCCGTTTACCCTGGACTTCACGGGTACCACCAGCACGTGTTCTGCAAAGAGTGTTTCAATATTAAGCCACAGTTAGTATTTATGAATAATATTTATGTTTCACCGTGAGATCAAACACGAAATTGCGAAAGATTTGGCTGTCCCAATTGTTCCACAGAAAACGTATACAGTTCTAGTAATTGTAACCGTACCGTAGTCATACATACTTATAATAAGCAAACACTGGTTGGTGGTTTTTTTAATGTAAACCACTCATCTTTTATTGTAGGTAAATCTCGTGTCATTAGTAAAGACATTTTTTTTAATTCTACACTACTGAGGACTTTACATATTATCAACGTTTTTCCATTGCAAACTTTCGCGATCGCGAAAAAAATTTGTATGGGGAAAGAGTCAACACCAATCAGTAGTTCTAATTAGAAGGTGTAGTGCTTTTAGAAAATATTTTAAGAGCGATGGGTATGAAAAACGCCGTTATCAATTTATTAAAGACATGTTAGTGTGCCGTCCATTTTTGACACCGCTTGAAAGAAAAAGTCGGATGCTTTAGCTGCCATTATCATGTCGAATCGCGTCTATCACACGCCATCTGGATTCGAGTCTGCAGCGGTATCATGGTCGCCTTTTTATCACCTGACGCAATGCGTCACTTTCGCACTTACATATTTGTTGGAACGTGACAGGCATGATGGTGATAATAAATAAATAAATAAATTTTATAGAACATTCTTACACAGATTGACTAAGTCCCACGGTAAGCCCAAGGAGGCTTGTGTTATGGGTACTCAGACAACGATATATATAATATATAAATACTTAAATACATAGAAAACACCCATGACTCAGGAACAAATATCTGTGCTCATCACACAAAATAAATGCCCTTACCGGGATTCGAACCCAGGACCATCGGCTTCACAGGCAGGGTCACTACCCACTAGGCCAGACCGGTCGTCAAAACCGGTCGGTGATAAACTGATAAATGACAAAGAGCCGATAATTAGCCCTACTGGACTCGAACGACGCCTGGGCGCGTCATGCATAGACGTTGGGCAATGCTGGTTCGAAGTTCGCAATATTTTGCGACTCTTGAGCTGGTATCGTACTTAAGAAGGGTACTAACCATCATCCCCACAGGCTTCATAATAGCTGCCGCCGCTGTCCAATGGCTCTTCTCCTTCCTTTGACTTGTTCAGTTCCTCGTCTCGATGAATTTTTTCTTTAACTGGAACCCATAAATTAAAAAGTTCAGTTGGGTGTAGGACCCGCTCGTTTTGTTTTAAAACCCGGACCCTTGAAGAAACTAATTAGTGACCCCTGCTATGTTATTTTAGTACCTAAGGAATAAGGAATAAGAATAAGGTTAATTTACCCATAATGAGTACGCGCTCAATAACTCCCGGTGCGCAATTCGAAAGTTGCTCCATAGTTGAGCAGCACAGGTTGAGCTTTAACTTTCTTAACACTTTCCTGTTGAGTGTCATCCAGTTGTTGAGCTTGAGCGCGTGGCTGTTGCGGGGAGGGTAGTTGTGCATCTCAACCAGCTTTGGGTAGTACACGCTGAGGATTTCGGCGAGGAGCACTGTAGTGGAAATGGTTTGATACAGTGTTTGATAGGAAAATCTTGATTAGCTAATATGTTATAACTTTCTATAATTATGCCAATACACGCATAAATAAAGTGCAAGTCAGGAACATTAAACATGTTTCACGTACCTATATATTTAAGAGTCCGCAGCAAGCTCGGTTCTCCATACTAAACGTAGTTACGCTTTCATTTTAAAACGACTAGCTGTATTGCTCTGAAACGTTGTACTTACAATAGATTAAGGTATATCTAGTCCTGTAATTCGTTTATGTAGCTACAGATACCATAGTTAAAAAAAATACAGCGAATTTAAGTTTTCCACACAAACTTGTTTTTGCTCTATTTTCCTTTGTTTTATAAACTGGAGCTATAGAAACTAATTACAGGACTAGATATTTAATATACCTCATGTTATTGTACGAGTGTATGAGTATGTGCAAAGTTTCATTACAATATAAAGCGAGGTTTAGACTAGCAAGAACTTGCATGCAATTTACGTTACATTGCGGTATATGATCAAACTTTTGAATGCAGTTCACCTTTTAGTCGGCAATGTAACGTAAATTGTATGCAAGTTCTTGTTAGTCTAAACCTTGCTTCACGTCGTATAGTTTTAAAATGAGAATGGACCTCGTTTGTATGAGAAGGTGAAATTCAGTCGAGCTTGCTGGGGACTCTTAAGTTCATTAAATCATTTACTGTAATAACATCATCCGCTATCACTTTCTGATCAGACAAGCTAAATTAGTACAAGCTTGCGGTACACATGAGATTTAATGATAATTAGATATGCAGGTAGGTAATTCCTACATGGATCTAACACAAAACTGTGTTCACACTGTGGACAATAGTTAACAGCTTGTGGGCATGTAAGGTAATGATTTTATCATAATATTGTCTTCGGTTACCGCGATAGTTACTCATAAAATAAAACTATAAAAACCGGCCAAGTGCGAGTCGGACTCGCGCACGAAGGGTTCCGTACCATTACGGAAAAAAACGGCAAAAAAATCACGTTTGTTGTATGGGAGCCCCATTTAATTATTTATATTATTCTGTGTTTAGTATTTGTTGTTATAGCGGCAACAGAAATACATCATCTGTGAAAATTTCAACTGTTTAGCTATCACGGTTCATGAGATACAGCCTGGTGACAGACAGACAGACGGACAGACGGACGGACAGACGGACAGCGGAGTCTTAGTAATAGGGTCCCGTTTTTACCCTTTGGGTACGGAACCCTAAAAACGGATTATATCGCGTATATTGAATTTACCACCACCCGCAGTCACCCGTGGACCACGAACGCTGCAAAGGGTTCGAAACGTCGGGATGTATTATAAATTCAATATACGCGATATAATCTGTTTTTATAGTTTTATTTCATGATTTTATAATACTTATCCAAATAAAAGGAGTACCTTTTCATGTGGATAAGAAAATTAACCTTTATAGCCCGTAACTTTTTGGTAGGTAACAGGAAAGACGTAAACACAGTTTTGTGTTTAACCCACATGCAGCCAGATATTAACGCCCTCGTAAAACACTTGGTGTGGTCAGTTTTCCCTAGAAATGCAGAAAGATAAATTTCTTCGCCCGCGCTGATGTTTACATTTTTATCAACTACATTTTTTACCCCCTTTTTTTTTTTTTTTTTTTACCTTCAATGATTCAGGTTGTGCGTTGTCTGTCAGTATCTACCTATGTACATTATATAACGGTTTTTTACATTATGTATGTGTGTTTTATTTTTATTTAGGTACCTATCCACCAATTGTGCATGCCGTAAGTACATACGGTCAAGTCTGAAAATGTAGATACGGATGACAGTAGGTCGTGTATACATATTTTTGGGACTATGTTCGTATCGATATTTTTTTAGACGTTACTACCATATTGGTTTTGCTTTAGCGAACTTGGCTTATTTCAGAAATTGAAGTGTATGTTATGAATTTAAGTTTACTAACCGGCATCAGAGAAATCCCTATTTATCTTCTTTGTAGGCCTCGATAATTTGAAGTTATCCACCCACGTCAACACTGCTTCGATATCTGAAAGCGGGATGGGGGCATTGAATGCCGACATATTTTTGTATTTTCCGTATTTATGCAATTTTTGCTAGTTTGTGATTGACGTAAATGCTTGACATTCGGAGTGACAACGTGCAGTGTTTTTAAGGGCCAGTATATGTGAATGAGGTGCAAATGTAAAAAGTTCGCATTTATTAACAGTTACATGAATAACTCTGACCACGCTTTATTCTGAGGTACGAACGCATACATAGTACCTATCAATATAAGCTCCTTACTTGACGTAGCACTTGGCATTGAAAACTTATAGCGTGGTCCGATTCTAGTATTTTTTTTGCATTCCTATAGGTACCTACCTAATCCTAATAGCTAGCCATACACGCACGGATTTGCCCGTCGGATCTGCCTGAAAGATGTGTCTGGCGGACACATCCGCCGAGAAATAGACACAGATTTGTCCGCCGGACACATCTTTCAGGCAGATCTGACGGGCAAATCCGTGCGTGTATGGCTAGCTATTAGTGGGAACCTAGAATTACGTAAAATACGAGTGAAGTGACATGAAAATCGAAAATTCGAAAAGTGAAACTAATAGATATTAATTGTTGCTTGGAGTTGGAATTACAATTTGCTATAATTTAGGTCTAAGTATATTATTCAAAAGACGACACAGTTTTTTAAGAGTAATACATTATACAGTGGACAATGTAAGCATTCAATGTTACAAATCGACTTGCAGCCTCTATCAACTCAGAGAAAGTGCTAACTGTACACTTCAATGCATTTTACCAGTCCAGCACAACTTGAGCTTTGCTCTCCACTACTGACAGTAACTATAACCATAGACATAGGGATACTAAGACGTGTAGTAGTTTTTTTTTGCAACTTTGTGATCTGCCATTCACTTGCGGAACGCTGAAATCGTCAGATTAGTGAAATAGACACTTTTGTAGGGTCCACATCCCCTTTGAATCCCCTGCATGAATCTGACGCGCTCGAGTAATTTTTTTTTCCCCTCACTAGCTCGGAAAGCCGTCTTTTATCCTTTAAAACAAGCGGGGAAAAACGCATTTTATCCACTAGTGGGGAAAGTAATTTGACCTTGGATGGAGCGTGTTTAAGTCACAGTCCTAAAATTTATGCTTATGTCATCCTAGTTCTGTGGTTTAAGTAGCTTTTGACAGATAACAAAACGTAAAACGCTCATAATAATGGTTCGTTCGATATTAATTATCATTAAATAAATGGTTTGAGAATTTAATAAAAAATACCAAATTTTGCTTTATTTAATGATTTTAAGTCATAAACCTTAAATTCCATAAGAAACATTTGTTTTTTAAATGATGTTGAATGTAATTCTGAACGCACAAGTTGAGTCGATGCAATTTCAAAACGCATTGTAAGAAATGTCAACATTGTCAACAAAATTTTTCTCACCGGCTCCGACACGTAAAAATGCACAACTTCCAGAGTTTTCTGTTATAATATCGTATTATCGTTAAAAAAATAGCGATTCCAGTGACGAAGATGATCTAACGCCTGTGTATGTTGCACTTTCCTCGCTATAGTGAGGGGAAAAGTTTTGTGTTACACACGGGTGCAAATGTATTTTACTTCTCGTGTGTTGAAACACTCGCTACGCTCAGGATTCTATTTTAGAACCACTCGCTACGCTCGTGGTTCAACTATAGAATCATTTCGCTTGCTCGTGTATCAATTCCACACTCGCGGGTAAAATACAACTTTGCACCCTTGTATAACAAATAACTATTCCTCATTTTCTACCCTTCCGTATGACCACCCTGCCTATGTAAACCAGCAGAACGTACCCTTGTTATCAGATACATATTTAATTGCGCGACTGACACTACCAAAACCTGACGCACTCTAGAAACTTCACATGATGTTTTTTTACATTTTTTAAAATCTGTAGCTGCTCGCTAAAAAAGAAAATATTTTATAACCTTTTTTTTCTTATCATCTAATCTTTCGAATCCAATAATGTCTCTACGACGCTCGTCTCGAGTAACTACACATTTTAGCACTGCCGGCTCCCCGGCGGCGTTAACTCATGCGAAGCCGAGGCGGGTTGTTAGTAATTTCAAAGATAGATATAACTCCGTAATAGATGGATACAGTCTAAGGAAAAAACGTACCTCGAAAATCGTTCAGAGGGCGCTACTAGTTTTGGCCTACAGTCGTATAGATGGCGTTGACGGTTTCGTTTGTTATTTAACAATTTTAACGCATATCAGTGAAAGAACATGGGTCAAAATCAACAAAATAATTAATGCAAATAAAAAAAATCATTTATCTATATTTAAATACATTTTATCGTATTTTTACAAATCTTCAATTTTAGTTTTAAAGTGTGTCGACAGATGGCAGTGAATTTACTGGGGTTACAAAATTTACTATGACTGTACCGCTCTAGTATAAGTTACTCTATGGTAATTTCTTACTATACTTGTCTTAATATTATTTGATCTATGCCATAATACAAGACGTGTTGATAGTTCAAGAGGGCTCAAGATAAATTGGACGGTTAGGCGGGACTGGTGCATTTTGTGAAATTGCACTTTCTATATGCAGCTTTTGATTAGTTTTGATGTGTCGTGTCATCTGTAATGAAGGCTTGAATTCTAGGATAATGTGGGCATGACGTGGTTAGATACATTGATCGAGCGTTAGCGAAGGTCTCCGTTTCAGCTTGGTCAAAAAATGCTTTCGTATGTCCGGATGTTCTCTGCAGGTCGCATTTCTTAAGCGATTCTTGTGAAATTTTGTGAAAAGGTTCGGTAGTTAGATATATTTTTCTTTCGTTTCGTTTTTTGGTCAAAATTGCACAAATTGACCTAAACGCCCTAAGCGCCAGTAGGGTATAATGGCACTTAAGACTAACAATTTGTGAGCTCGCTGAGATAGTTAACAAAATATATATTTAAGTAAGGTTGCCAGAGCTCGAGGGAGAGGAGTGTTAGGGTCGGCAACGCGCATGTAACTCCTCTGGAGTTGCAGGCGTACATAGGCTACGGAAACTGCTTAACATCAGGCGGGCCGTATGCTTGTTTGCCACCCACGTAATATAAAAAAAATATAAAAAATTACATTTTTTAAGCTTACCGCGAGGTCTACACTCTACAGCTCACAGAAGCCGCTAAGTACCTATTTACCTTATCAGGGTAGGCTAGGTAATAGGTATATCATATGGGTAGTTGGGTACCTACCTACACTGAATTGCAAAATATGGACGCGTAAATTCATCCATAATATGTACTTATAGGTATTTAAACCTTGCAATTTTGCATCGCTATAGGTACATCTTAGTTATTTATATTTTGAACGTGAAAAACTGATTCGAGTGATTCGACACGCACTTGGCCGGTTTTTTATATTTTTTCCCTTATTGTGATCTTGACACTGTACAGGGTGGAAAAAATTACCGGGCCCTGGAGGGAAAGTGCTTTTTGAAATTTTTTGTCGGTTCGATTCCCGGGCGAGACAAGCGAATAAAAAAAAACTTTGAATGCGGTTTTGTTTCTTTTAAAAAACCGGCCAAGTGCGAGTCGGACTCGCGCACGAAGGGTTCCGTACCATTACGCAAAAAACGGCAAAAAATCACGTTTGTTGTATGGGAGCCCCATACCAGGGGCTACTAACTGGAGCCATAACTGGCCACGCCCCACTAAACAAGCACTTACTAACCATGCGTGTTACAGATAGCCCCCTTTGCAGGGCATGCGTGGAGGCAGAAGAGACAGCCGCCCACGTCATCCTCGAATGTCCAGGGGTGGCAGAATACCGGGCTCTGGGGTTCGGGGGTTGGGGCTCCGGGATCAAGGGTCTGCTAGGCTTCCTGGGAGAGTTGGGTTGGCAAGAGTAGTGCCGTCAACCCATCACGCAAAATAGGCGCATTATATGACGTCGAGTTGCGGAAACCAAGCCCGCGAAAACCTATAACCTATATATATATGGGAGCCCCATTTGGATATTTATATTATTCTGTTGTTGTTATAGCGGCAACAGAAATACATCATCTGTGAAAATTTCAACTGTCTAGACAGTTCACTCACCGTTCATGAGATACATCCTGGTGACAGACGGACAGACAGACAGACAGCGTAGTCTTAGTAATAGGGTCCCGTTTTTACCCTTTGGTAAGGTTTTAAGGCACTTAGGGCCCATAAATTTTTTCCATACTGTAAGTATAATAAATTAATAATTTTTGAAGCTATTAGCTCAGTTGGTAAAGCGATTCTCAAAATTGCGAGTTCTAATCTTGCCCGATGATTTTCCCTTTTTTCGTGAATTTCAAAATAAGTGTCCTAACGATTTTTACCAAATATAAGTAAGTCGTTAGAGTTAAAATACTGTCTACAAACACTTACATCCAAAACGGAACTTGCATTTTGCATTTCGCCTATTCAAACACCATCGTACAACAAAACATCTAAACTTCTAAAACAAACCCATTGCATTTTAAATATTGAAAAAATATCGACCCTATTAACGCTGACATAAATCTCAAATTCGAATACCTGTTTATCTTAGATTAAGCTCTTTCAATAACAAGGTGACGAAAGTGCGAAATTATTGACCTTATTAGTTTTTAAAGGAATGTCAACTCTATTTTGTTAAAAAGAAGATTCATATTACAACAACGAAAATTGACTACAATAGCAAAGTAACAAGGTACAGTTGACTCAAAAACTTGTGACGTAACATAACAACTCAAGATGACCGCGCTTTCTCGACACCAAATATAAGAAATAATTTCTATAAATATACTTGACTGTCGTGAATGAAAGTGATATTAAAAGTGGACACTTCTGGAAAATAAAACAATGGGTTGTACAGTTAGGAGCAAAAGCTAAGCGGGTATAAGGTGGCCAAAAGGATATGCACACGACTGTTCAAGAAATTGTATGTGGTTTTCGCTACATTGCGGTGTATATGGTCGATCAGTCGATCTCGAGTTAGCATTGTATGGAATAATGCATGCTATTTTTTGAACAGTCTAAAGGGGCCCACGTACTATCAGTCCGCCGGACGATATCGGCCTGTCAGTTGTTCGGAACTGTCAAATTTTTGTTCTAACAGACCGATATCGAGACTTCCGGTTCGAGCGCCATCTTGATAGTTAGCATCGTGATTAATTACTTTGTTTTTTGCTTATTAATATTGTTTAAAGTGTAATATCGATAGCTTATTATACAGTAAACTAATGTGGTAGTGTGCAGTGAATGGAGAATTAATTTTGAAGCGCGTTTAACCACCATCTTGGAGTCAACGGCCGGTAGTCCACGTGCTTCTTGTAAAGACTAGCTATCGATTTACAAGAGCTAACAAATCACCGTACACTGTCTTGTACAACCGTACAATTTTTGTCGTTTGTAAACCTCTCAATACCTTGATACTGGCGAAATAGTCCCACTGGGCTGAAGCCATAATTTTAAAAGAAGAAGAAGAAGGTCGATATCGTCCAGCGGACTGATAGTCAGTGGGCCCCTTAAATGGGGCTTTAAGTAAACTAAACTAACTAACTAACTATTAGATTGGATTGGAGATCGGAAAATAAAATAACACCATACTTAATACGATTAATTGATTGAAGCCTCAATAGCCATCAAAATCCGTTGCGTATGTTTTAAAGATCTAAGCATACACAGACATCCATCCAGAAAGCAGGAAGTGACTTTGTTTTATACTATGTAGTGATCCCTTACTGCTGATGTTAGAAAGAGCCGCTCGGGCCTCGCTACGAGTAGACTAGACTATACCGAGAATGGATAGACAATAATTGAAAATGTTAAACATTTTGGGGTCAGCAGATGGCCCTCCAAACAAGTTCTTCCTACTTAGTATAAATTGACCCTCAATTACGAATATTTAGTATGAACATAGAGATCAAGTTACAATAGCCTGTAAGACCCAGTGACCCAGCCATACAAAAAGTCCAAAATTTGCCAGTGAAATTTGAACCTATTATGTAGGAAATATAGTTGATTTTGATTTGCTCAAGTAATTTTTTTAGTAAAGGAACTTGACATAAAGCTTTGTCGGTAAACATTCAGTTCTCGTAATTATTCACTTTAAGCTCTTACGATCATTTAAATATCGACTTTATGTTTTACGATTCAAAGTCTCTTTTACAATGTTAATCGGATGACTTGCAGGACTTAAGAGGATAGTGGACAAATTCCAAATTGCAATGTTCTTTCCGTGTAGGCGTGTACCCTTCAATTGGTTTTCCGCTGCTAAGGGCCGATACAGACGGACTGCAATCCGACTGCAATTTGTATGGGAACTGCACGCCGACTGCAGGCCAACTGCAACGTCAGTCTACAAGGTGCAGTCGGATTTTAGTACGTCTGTACCGGCCCTAATTAGTACAATAGGTACTTAAAATATCCAAAAAAACAAACGAAGTGGCATAGATGTTACGGTTAATTCACATCAAATTGTGTAGAAACATTTTCCATAGTTTCATTTCATTTCATTTTTTATTTTATTTATTTTCCATTCAATCAGCACTTACAGCTAAACCTTACGTGCTAATTGGCATTATAATTATTACTTATTAACATTCATTAAATGCTAAAAACAAAAAATAAACATAGACATACAAATGGCAATTTATTTTAAGTAAATAAGATTTCATTAATAAACCGGAATAAATTAATACAAAACACACATTTCATTTGTTACATAATTTCAATGTCCAGAGAGGAAAATAGGGAGCATATGTTATTTGTACGGAGAACCGGTCGTCCACTTTCCTCTTAAGCGATTTCCGAACAAACTTGAAGACAGTTATTTTCTTATGTCCGAGATGTTTGTTTGGATTATTGATCTTGAGCTTTGTGTACAAGAGTACAGTTACTTATTGACAGATTTTGTCTTCAGGGATTTGCAAACGTATAGCAATTTATCGGTAAAATGTTAATGTCATTCTTTAAATTTTAGTGCCACCGCCAAGTCTATGAAAAGTATGAAATTAGTCTCAGTAGGTCACACCTACAACGGTCACAATGTCCAGTATTTTTTTAATAGCAGCGTTGTGGTAATGGCATGGTTAGATATTATCTCAGTAACAATGTTGCTTAGTGCTTACCGAGTTTCTCTTAAATGAGGGGAAATCTGCAAATGCATAGATTATAGATTATTCGACATCAAAGTGTGTACCTACAGATGTAGTGCATTATTGTTTTCTATTGTATTTTCTCGGAAACGTTCGTATTTGTCATGCTACTTCAGTCAACCTCAGTACTTTTTGTACCGAGACTGACTGAAATAGCAAGACATGTTAGTACGTTGCCGTGAAAATACGATGGAAAATAATTATGCACTACATCTGTACCTAATACTCTATTTGTTGCCATGGCATCTCATTTGTTACCGTCTGCCCGTATGTCCGTACATGGTATTACATATGCAATTTAAGCAGAAACTATAAGACGTATGTTTACATGTGTATAAATGAAATAATCTTTCGTGAACCATTACGCTTACCACTTAGTAATTTAAATCGCGGAACATTAGAAACTTATTTAAACATATTTACAGTTTTTTTTCTTTTTACATCTACTAACTGCATTTTCATAATACCATATTATATTGCAAAATCTCATATAAAGCAAAAGGCTAAACAATTTATAAAAAATTACAGTCACCGCTACCTCATTGAGTATATATATTTCCGCACTTATAGGACGTTCACTTCAAAAATTGTTTGCCAAAATATAACAGTAGCATCATCTTAAATTATCTAACTGTTAACAAATAAAAAATTTGACGAAAACTGTATAGAAATACACTATTAGAATAATAAAGCTTAAGATTTCATACTACAGATCACTTTAAAATAAAATAACAGTAAATCAAAGAAAGTCTTCAGGACAAACATAAGCGTGCTGATGCCGTCCACTTTTTTACAAAGCCACAAGGGCGTTTTTTGTATATCTTGCAAGAAAATAAAAGAAAGCTTTTGGAGGCATCGCGGGTATGACCAGTACCAATCAGTTTGTGCAGATCCGCAGACGAGCGTACACGTGACTTTATATATCAAATTAACTTGAGAAAGTGTTTCTGTCGAAGAAAAGATAAATCAGTCGGTGAGTGAATACTTTGGTTTATGTGACCCGATGTCTATTCTTTCATATCATTTAGGGTTTTGGAGTTTAGGAACCCTTTAAACCCTTATAGTTTGTCCATCTCTGTGTCCGCCGGCGGCCGCGGCACAGCTCATAAGACCACTAGCGCTATAAAGCTAAAATTAATCCGACAAAGTGGTGAAATAAAGCTCTAGTGAGATTTCCCACATTGACAAGAAATTTATTTAGAAAAGTACTCAACTTCTCCTCAAGACAGGCCTAGCCTAGTGTGGAAATCATAGGTTAATATAACTATGTATATTTTTTTGGTAAATAAACTATTTTTTTCTTATAATTTTTTTCTGAAAAAAATCGCTCCGAAATTCTAATATAATAATAACTTTAATAATAACTATATATATAATAGTAACTTTTGAACTACTGATCCAAAAATATTGAAAAACAAAATAAAAGGTATGAGAATGACTTCATAAAATATTATTTAGAATTTGCTCAGTGGAGCAAATTTTGAGTTTCGGCTCAGGGTTCCCACGTTGGGCGAAAACTAGCTAACTATATTTTTGGTACTTCTTAACAAAAAAACTATATACCTAACTTTGATACTTCCCTTTGCTTGTACAGTATTCATTAATTGCATTTTTCGAATCGTAGCCACATTGGGTTGGTTTTTTGAATAAATATAGATACTGAATATTTTTATATTCTTAGCGGCAAATTCGCTTTGATATGATGATTTGATACGGCCTAATGAACTTGGTTTGTTAATTGTAGTTTGTACTTTTTAGGGTTCCGTACCCAAAGGGTAAAAACGGGACCCTATTACTAAGACTCCGCTGTCCGTCTGTCTGTCACCAGGCTGAATGTCATGAACCGTGATAGCGAGACAGTTGAAATTTTCACAGATGATGTATTCTGTGGCCGCTACAACAAATACTAAAAAAGTACGGAACCCTCGGTGGGCGAGTCCGACTCGCACTTGTCCGGTTTTTTTTACATATCCTTTTGTTAAGTAAAAAAAAAACATGTACATATCTTTAAGAAGACCACCTGAAGTATGTACTCTTGGTTTGAAAACTCTGGGAACGTGTTTCACAAATTACCTGAGAACAGTACGAAAAAACCATAAAACAACAGAGAAAGATTATATCCTAAACCAGTGTATGACCCAATTATAAAGTTTCCGGTAAATGCTATTTTAGTTTCATTTACCTATATGTATAAGTAGGTAATTTCTGTGTCTGTGCTTACAAATAAATATTTTCTATTATTATTAACATGTAGGTGTAGTGCTCTTTAACTGCATATTACAGACAATTAAAAAAACCGGCCAAGTGCGAGTCGAACTCGCGCACGAAGGGTTCCGTACCATTTCGGAAAAAAACAGCAAAAAAATCACGTTTGTTGTATGGGAGCCCCATTTAAATATTTATATTATTCTGTTTTTAGTATTTGTTGTTATAGCGGCAACAGAAATAGATCATCTGTGAAAATTTCAACTGTCTAGCTATCACGGTTCATGAGATACAGCCTGGTGACAGACAGACAGACGGACAGACGGACGGACAGCGGAGTCTTAGTAATAGGGTCTCGTTTTTACCCGTTGGGTATGGAACCCTATAAATGGAGAAATGAAAAAAAGAATATAGGCGCATTACAACTATCGCAGTCGCTAAAGGCGTCCATAGGCTCCGGTGACCGCTTACCGCCGAAACATATAATAACTATGTATATTTCATGGAGTATTTATGATCTGTATAAACTATGTTGTTTTGTGTTCGGTCCGCGGTGGCGAGAAAGCTGCATCGTGTCCGTCAAATTACCTACAATTTCTAATGACTTGGCTGTACGTTTACAATTTTTCTAAAGCAGGTGTCCATACGCTATTTCTTGCGGAGCGTAATAGTTTATTTTTTTTATTTTTGTGAGAATACGCATAACACTTGTTGCCCAATGCTCTTTCGTTTATTTTTCGAGAAGGGCTATTGGGTTTGAAAATTGATTGTCACTTTGAAATTAAGGTTTAGCGCCGTCTGAAAATGTCTCTGATGGATAAATCAATCAATCGCGTTCTGTGGACAGATCTGCGACAGACAAATATGTGCCTAGTTTCGGCCGTATATTGACAGATTTGATCGACACAAGCGCCATATATATGTATACGAGTATTATAATTATACCTACCTACGTAAATCGCAAATTTTCTAATTTTATACAAATCTTATTTTGGCGGTAGGTCAATGTCAATACATTGACCAATTTTAACCCATGTTTTGCAAGTTCCCTTACTCGTATCGTATATACATATTGCACACGTTTTAAACTTAAAATTTAAATATCTTTCTCGCCATATCCATCAATATCTTTCGCAATAAACCGACAGTATGTAGGCGCAAGTGCTTTCGCGAACTTTCCCTTTGGCATCTTATGACGTGCGTGTTAATTGAAGACTTTTGTGACCTCATAACTATAAAATAGTCATCAATGCATTGTCACGTTTCTATTCACGCTGCACCTGCACTATAAACTATAACTATTGAAACTTTTAGTTGTTGTGATTGCCTCTCGTAAATTCGGTTGCTTAGCATCATAGAGTAACTTATACTAGAGCGGTACTGTCATAGTAAATTTTGTAACCCCAGTAAATTCACTGCCATCTGTCGACACACTTTTAAACTAAAAATAAATATTTATAAAAATACGATAAAATGTATTAATAATAAATAAATAATGTATTAGTAATAAATGATTTTTTTTATTTGCATTAATTATTTTTATGATTTTGACCCATGTTCTTTCACTGATATGCGTTAAAATTGTTAAATAACAAACGAAACCGTCAACGCCATCTATACGACAGTTGGCCAAAGCTAGTAGCGCCCTCTGAACGAGAATAAAATTTTCTTGATTTTCGAGGCACGGTTTTTCCTTAGACTGTATCCATCTATTACGGAGTTATATCTATCTTTGCTTAGCATTAAGTATTTGCCTATTATAATTAACATAATATAAAAAAATAGAAATAAAAACTTATACTTATATATATATATATATACTTATTTATATTATACTTAGTCTCCCTAGTCTCAAGTAGCAATAGTAAATTTACAACTTCTGTCTTTATTATTTATTTATGATTTTTTTATCGACAACAACAAAGTTAAGCCAAAATCAAGGCGAAATCGTGTTACATATCAAATAAAAGAGAGAAATAGTCAGAAACAACCAGTGAACTAAAATTTTGCCTTAATTGTCAAAATAATAATATTATCATTAGACATCACAATAATCATTATGCTAATGTACAGTTACTTAATTAATTTGCCGCAAGAAATGCAATGTCAAACAGAAAATTGTTTACTAATGGATCTTCACATTACGTAAGCTACCAACAACTTTACGAATTCACTTGTGAGTGGCGCCAATGTCAAGGGGCATTCCATGAAGTTGTCTCCGTACAAACGCGAATTATCTAGAGGTCTTTTTTGTGACTAATGGTCAAAAATATGCCGAGAAAAATACTTATCTGCTATGCAGTTTGGCAAAAAGAGTAGAAATTAGAAAGTGGCAACACTGTAGTATCGTCCCATTTTTCTTAGATTCATTTGAAAGGGACGACACTACAGTGTTGCCACTTTTTAATTTCTACTCTTTTTTGCCAGACTGTAAACGCCAAAAAAAGTTCTGATACACGAAACAAAATGCATTCGTACGGGACAGGACAACCCGTTGAGGCGTTGACCACATACTTCCTAACAATTGTCATTCGCAAGCAAAAAGTAAGCGATATTATTGGTTATCAATAAAGACGATTTCTAATAGTAGCGCCCTATTGTCAACGGCTAAAGTGGTTCCTTTTGTTTTTACGACTTTTAGTTCCGTATTTGTCCGTCGGTATGTAAATATATTATGTTAGTAGTTAGTATGCGAGTGGGGAAACTCAGAACTCAGGTTACGAACTTTAGCTGTAGGCAAATGATCTTTTCTTTGTAGTTACGTGAGGTTGTGCGGTTCATTCTAACGTGATTTTACTTTGTGGTTTAAAAGTTAATGAATAGAATATTATAAACGGTATATTGTGTGTGAGTTGACCGCATTTAGTGCATAACGTGAGTAATTTCGTGTTATAATTTTGTAATAAATCCGTAACAAATGGAAGAATTTTTCGGTAACTTATTTCCAATATAAGGAACATTTTAAATTCAAAATTAGTTTATTTTTTAACAAGGTTTATCCTAGGATTCCTAGGTGTCCAATCTTCCTTTTAAGTATGACACTTGTGTTAGGAGGTATTCGCTCTTTTATACAATGGTGAAAAAAATAATTAAAAATAGGTTTGACAATATTACATTTTTCAAGAACTTGGCTTATTTTTTTAAACTGAGTTTTTGGTAGAACAGTTAATTATTGCTTTCCATCCCACGGGCCGTAGCATATTTTCACATACCTAAATATGTACTTATAAAAAAAACATAAAGAAAATAATTGGAAAAATGCATAAGTATATAAAGTAAAATAAATCGAAATGATAAAAAAATGTATACGGAGTAATAAATATTTCTTCAAAATTTTAAAAAATATATATACCTAAAAGAAAACTTTTCTATACCGCACAGTCAACAACTGTACTTACCTACATTATAATATGCTTTTTACGAGTTTTATTTTCATATTTTCATTGAAAAAGATAATGTTAACTTATTACCACGGGTATTGGACTTAATTTAGCGAATAGGATCCGTCCTCAAAAATTTGTCATTTATATTCGTTTAAAAACAAATTTTTGACTTTTCTTCTTGACAGAAAATTAAAATTGTATTAACAGATTTTTGTAAGTCCTTTTCCCTAAACATAAATTACGTACATGTCACAGAAAAGTGTATGTTTGACCCTTCAACTATCGGTAACATAAAAATAAAATGACGTTTACTCAATCATCAGTCATCAACGTCATCAAACAACTACCTACACTTAGTCATAATGACGACATAGCAGTAGCAGTTCGATTGATCCGTCAAAACAAGTATTAAGTAAGGTTATCCGTAAAGAAGCGAGTTCCGTGATGTCTTATTACTATTCTACTATGTGTGAAGGTTGCGCGGAACCTTTTATATATTTATTTGGATTCAAACAATTCTCTATATGGGTTTTTTTGAGTAAGTATTTTGTAAATATCACAGTGATTAGACGGCCGAATTGCACCTTTACTTCCCATACAAACGTAGTTCCGCTCTCATTTAAAAAAAAACTTTGCACATACAATGACATGAGGTATATCTAGATCTGAAATTAGCTTATACAGCTCTAGTTTATAAAACAAACGAAATAGAGCAAAAACAAGTTTTGTATGAAAAACTTAAATACGCTGTATTTTTTTAACTATGGTATATGAAGCTACATAAACTAAGTACAGACCTAGATATACCTTATCCTATTGTAAGTACAAAGTTTCAGAGCAATCTAGCTAGTCTTTTAAAATGTGAGCGGAACTACGTTTGTATGGAGAACCGAGTTTGCCGGAGACTTAACATAAACACGCTTACACAACGCAAGAGATGAAATGCTGATATTATTGAGATGCTTAATATATTCTTATTAACACGTCGGTGGTAAACAAGCATACGTCTCGCCTATCTTAATGGTAAGCGGTTATGGTAGCATATGGACGCCTGCAACTCCAGAGGTATTATTACAGGCGAGTTGTCGATACTTTAGAAACCTGTAGGTACACTCCTTTTTTGATTACCCACGATAAAATATACCCTTTGTCACCTTTGTATAACACTTTATGTGCAAAACTTGTGTCTGACTAGCCATTTTCCATTTTTTACGGATGGCTATACAATATTTAGAAAGATACCTACAATAATTTAGTGATAGACTAAAATAATTTTAGGATATCCTATTATCCTGTATCCTGTAAGTACTTATTTTTAACGCATTTAAATATGACAATGCGTTTGAATTCACACAATTAGGCCACTTAAGCGACAGAACTACCTAATTTATATTCCATTCAAAACACAATGTCAACTGTTACGTTAGTTACGTAGGTATTTTGTAGTTAATTAATTATAATTATATTCCACGCTTCAGTTTTGTGTCCGGTTTTGCAAATGGATTAAGTATTTTATTTCTCGGTAATAATAATATCTATTTAGTGAAAGTTATGTGCGGTTGTAAAACGATTAGTAGATATATTATGATCATTGTGTGTATAAATGTTACTGTTAATATACGTATGTAATCATTCAATTACCTAACTACTACATTATAACACTGATTTATTCTTTCACGATTTTTACTCATTATTATTTACTAAAGCATCATTTCATTATTTTTTATTTTCGGAGATTTAATAATTCATAATTTATAATTCTTTATTGCAACCATGGTACAGTATAGATGTAAATTATAATATACAATGTCTCAAAAACTGTGTACTGTGTGTTTAAAAACTTAATCCCGTTTTACGAGTATACTATTTACATTATAAGGAGTGTGGTTCGGAAAAAAAGTGGCAGCACATTATGTGGATTTTTAATTATATTTTGTGATAATTTTTAAGCAGTGCATTTTTTATAGTAATAATCTGTAGATACTATTCTATAAAATTAAATACAATCGCATATCAAATAAAAGGGCTAATTCAAGTTTTAGCCATTTATCTCCATCACATATTTATTTATTTAGCATCTCTCCTAACACTTTTTGGATAGAGTCTTTTGAGAGAATGAGGTGTTTCTCATAAACATAAGTAGTTTTTTCTTTAAGTTTGATGAGCTAATTAATACTTACCTTATTAAATTATCTTTTGTTTAATATTTAACTTTTTTGATTTGACTTCACTTTGAGGTAGTTACATGGAATTCCTACTTTTGTGAATTTGCCATTTTTACAGAAATTTATCTCGCATAGAAAAACCTATGTCAGAGGTTATATTGGAGAGACTTCTTGACTACCCAAGATAAAACCCATTTAATTGGTATTACTTATTCGTAACATGATATTCCTAAAAACACTAAACACATGTTGTGAAAATGGAAATGCAATTGTGGCATTGTGGAAAACGGCAAGTGAAGATTGTCAAATTGCGTTGTTCAAAAGTTCGTTGCAATAAAAATGAGAAAAATCAATCAATTTCATATTTTTCAATATGATTTTATTTTTTATAGTATATGTATACAAATTACAAAAAAAACTGCTTCATAATTAGCAAAAGAAAAAAAATATACAAGGTAATTAACTGCTACTTTTTTACTGAACCACTCCTGAAATTAAAAAAATATAATTTGTTTGACTGAAGATTTTGTGACATAATAAAATATATTATATTATATTATACCTTGCGATACAACTCCCAGGCGTCGTAATGTGCCCTGGTAGGCATCACAACCATCATAATCATAATAATCATAATCATTTATTTCTTGAATGCGGTACAATAGAGATGTAATAAAACAATTTCTGATGAGCACATCCTGCCTGAATAGGCATAGAAATATCAAGTATTACCTATAACTATGACTAGATTCTTATGACCTATCATGCAGCATGCAAAAATAATAAAGTTCCGACCTTATACTACATTATACTCAATTTAATAAATATGCGGCATATAGTCTAAAAAATCTTTCACAGAGTAAAAAGCGTTTTGTACCAAAAAGTCCAACAAATATTTCCTAAATAGAGGCATATCGGATTCTCTTATTAAATTGGGTAGCTTGTTATACAATTTGGGTTCCATGCCATAAACACTTTTTGCACGCAAGGCTGTTTTTGATTGCTGATATGAGATTTTGTGTCCCTGTCGCGCACTATTATGAGCAGGAAATTGATTAATATTTAATTTGACATACATAGCAATTTCATAAATATATAAACATGGCACAGTTAAAATTTTCAAATTAATAAAATATGGCTTGCATGAGTCAGGTATCTTTAGTCCACAAGCAGAACGCAGACACTTCTTTTGAGCCAGAAACACAATTTCTCGATCAGTTGAGTTACCCCAGAACATGATACCATAACGCAATGTAGCTGTTACATATGCGTGATAGGCAGTAAGTACCTCAGTCCGACTTGCAACTTTATTTAAATTATACAATGCATATGAAAAACTATTTAACTTCTTACTTATAGTGTCAATCAGGGTTTTCCACGTCAGCTTATTATCTAAATTTATTTCTAAAAATTTCGTATTATCAGTTTCCTCAATTATATAATTATTATATGTCACAGTTATATTATCGATCATGTTGTTCGTTCTTTGGTAAAAATTCATAATTTTTGTTTTTTCTAAATTAATATGCAGATTATTGCAATTTAATCAGTTTATTATAAATTCCAAAGTATTATTTATATTGACTTCGACTGTCAGTGGATCTTCTCCAGTCAATATATAACCGTGCTGTCGTCAGCAAAGAGAACCATTTTATTGCTTAATTTCAAATAAGCGGAGAGACACAACTTTGCTCCCTTGTATAACAATAAATTATCGAGCAGTTATTCTATAACTTATTATTTATATTAATATAACTAATAAAGTTACAGTAATATGAATAAAAATCCCTGTCCAAATCCAAAACCAAGAAACAAAACTAAGATTCCTAAATGATTCCTAACTACAGAACTACTAAGTAAAGACTCATAACTAATAAACTCACCTGTTCCAGACATGATCGTCGCAGAAGCCTGGAGGTCCAGCTACCTTTTCTGGGTGTTCCCGCTGCTCATCGTGTTGGTCATCCTCGCTGTGCTTAGCGTCTTCACCGTTCTTCTCGGAATCAGGTAATTTATTAATGACAGTAGATGGCGCTGCCGGTCTGGAGGGTTGATAAAAATAAATCGCGTTGTCGCAGTTTTTAGCAAAACGTGATAATTACTGGATATATTTATTATTTTGTATATAATTACCTATACATTGTGGAAAAATTAATGGGACTTAAAGGAAACATTCTTTTATTTTTAAAAAGAAACAAAACTGCATTCAGAGATTTTTTTAATTCGCTTGTCTCGCCCGAGAATCAAACTGACTAAAATTTCCAAAAAATAAACGCGCTATTTTATTCTACAGTCGCCATCAGATATATCGGAGCGGCCGAGGCTCTCACAAATATCTGAACACGCCTCTATTGTCAAGGCGTTAGAGTGCGTGTTCAGATATTTTAGAGCGCCTCGGCCGCTCCGATATATCTGATGGCGACTGTACTAGTCAATACAGTTAATGTTAATGATAACATTTCTCCAAGAAATATTAGGCCTTACACTCGTCTGTCGTACAAAATATCCATAAAATCGAATATTTAGTACTCAAGAATATTTTTAGACAAGCGAAATTGAAGAAAAAAAAAATCTTTGAATGCAGTTTTGTTTCTTTTTAAAAGTAAAAGAATGTTTCCTTTAAGTATGAGCTAACTTACGGTTTTAATGGACTTTCCCTCCAGAGCCCATTATTTTTTTCCACCCTGTATTACTTCCTAAGTAAGGAGGGTAGTGGCTCCTAAAAATAACTATAGTTGGTCAAACCAAATTGTCAGTAAATAAAAACATAATGATTCTCTCTGTCTATGTTTGAAATAAGACAGTCCTTTGACAAACTATATTTACGACACACTGAAGTTGAGCAATTCATTAAAAAATGGAAATAATTATATATCGTGATACGGTTGCTCCATTTACTTTGGCAACCACGGCATGAGGTACCTACTACTTCTCCAAAGCCTCAAAACTGTTACTAGTGACATCTAGTTAATGCAAGAGTATACCGAAACTGAAACTCGCTCGTGGTGGCAATACTGGCAATAGATGGCAATGATCAGAATGATTAATCTAAATCATCTTTTAGAGCATAGGTATATTCACACCTGGTCCTTCGAACCGGATACTCCAATTCTAAATACCAGTAAATTATTTTAGCCTGTCTTTTTTCCAGGTTATACGCGCAATTCACCTGCGGCCGCTACCGTGGTAAAGCTAGGATGGACGGCAAGACAGTCATCGTGACGGGCTGTACCAGCGGTATAGGTCGGGAGACGGCCAAGGAGTTGGCCAAGCGGGGCGCTACGGTCATCATGGCTTGTAGGAATGTTGAGGCGGCTGAGAAGATTAAAGGTGAGATACACCACAATTCACCTTCGGTAAGGCCAGAATGGACGGCAAGACGTCATCGTGACCGGCTGCACCAGCGGCATTGGCCGGAACGCGGCCAAGGAGTTGGCCAAGCTGGTCGCTACGGTCATCATGGCTTGCTGGAATTTGGGAGCGTCGGAGAAAGTTAAAAGTGAGCTCCAATACTAGGTACAGTGCTTCTTTTTAATAGTTACACTCTAAACAGACCAAGTAACCATCCGTGAAAAGGGTGTCACTATTAGTGAGTGTGGACGACCGTACCCGATACCTGAATTTTTGCCCTAACATACCTAATCTTTGGTCTAGGATTTATGGGTCTGCGTTTTTAAGATGATGTGGTAGGTATTTAGAATTTTACTTCTAAGTAAGTCGATATTACCTGTGTAGTCTAATGTATCTACTTATACAATTAGATTTTTAAAGCTACAACTAGCCAAACTTCGGCTTTGTTGACTTCGGCTTCCTGGGTTCCGTTTCAATATATTTACAACGCTGTTTGGTATGGCATATACAACAAAACAAGTTCTAGATACCGTTCTTGAAAATATGATGTCACCATGTTCAACATTTCCTCATATTTCCCTGTTCTTTTTCCAGAGAAAATCATCGACGCCACAAAGAACTCCAAAGTCGAAGTGAAAAAGCTGGACCTCAGTTCCTTCTCCTCAATCCGCGCTTTTGCCGAAGACATCAACAAAAATGTCCAAAAACTGGACGTGCTCATCCACAATGCCGGCTACGCTGAAACCTTCAAGAGAAACAAGTCTCAGGATGACATTGAACTAACAATGGCTACGAATCATTACGGTCCTTTCTTGCTGACACATCTTCTCATTGATTTATTGAAGAAAAGCGCGCCATCAAGAATTATCGTCGTAGCTTCCTCCTTGTACCGTCTAGCTACGTTTAATCTTGAAAACCCTAACCCAACATCAACTTTACCAGGCTATTTGTACTACGCGTCCAAGGAAGCTAATATCCTCTTCACCAAAGAGCTGGCTAGACGTTTAGAAGGTACCGGTGTTACAGCCAACTGTCTTCACCCAGGTATGATTGACAGTGGAATTTGGAGGTCTGTCCCCGCGCCTTTAAGCTGGGGTCTCTGGGCTATCAATAAATGCTTCTTCAAGACTCCCTTCCAGGGATGTCAGACATCAGTCATGTTGGCTGTGGATGAACAGCTTGAGAAGGTTACCGGAAAGTATTATTCAGATTGTGCAGAGAGCGCGTTGTCGGAGTCAGTTTCTGATCCGCAAAGGGCGAGGAAGCTTTGGGAAGTGTCGGAGAAGATGGTGAAACTTGAGGAGAATGATCCGAGGATTGAAGCAGGAGTACAGCAATAAGAGAATATTGAAATGGCACGAAAGTTAAACAGCAGACATCTTTTACATTTAGAACTAGCGTTGGGATTTTGACAGAAAGATTTAGTTCCTTAGAAAGAGCAACAGCAAAGCACTTTTTTATTAAGTAATTCATCAGACAAAGCCTTTTGATTTGTCTGTTTTATTATGTAGGTAATTTGATCAGTAGGTACGTCTCCAACGTGATATCGCTTGTTGTATCATGGCGACCCTGTGAGAGTCCTGACTTTGGAGATATTAAAAAGATTTAAAGGAAAACAAAAGTGCCAATTTTCTCGCCTTGTTGTCGTTATTAAATAGCACGAATTTAATATTTTGTATTACTTTTAGTTGATGTTGAAACTAGGAGTGGAAGGCTCAAGTAGGTTTATGTGTAATATTTATATAATAACTCTCCGACGAGTAAACTTGGTCTTTTAACTTAAAAGTACAATATATTAAAGTTCCATAATATGTTTCATATTCTAAGCATTCGTTTTCAATATTTGACAAAGCACTATTTTCATGTATAATTAGGTAGGTACAATAGGGAATATTACGCGGAACTGCGTAGGGGGCGCCACTACCACAATCTGAGGATCGAAACAAGAATATCGAAATTTCGGATTCGCGTTTCCTGGTAGATCCTCTGTAAACAAACCTCCTTAATGCATTTATGTAATATTTTATTATCTCTGAAAACTCGTCAAAAAACTGTTAACAGCATGTATAAGTTACTCTATTATGATGGTTTACTAAACGGGCTAGTGCTGCACTCTGGTGGCAGAACATTGCAGTAATACCCCATTACGCTAAGCTTGTAATAATAAGATACCTATTAACTTATTTTTGGAAATATTTTATTTACATTAAGGTGTTTTATTTTTGCAATAAACGTTTTTATAAAAGTAGTGTTTTCTTATTACCCAGTCTAATTAACAGTATTTTTTAACTCTGATCTAAAACTCAGGTCGCCATTTAATTATCTATAGGTCCATAAGTCTTTTTAAATGCCAGATTATAAGAACCAACATATCCCACAGAACGAAAGTTATCTTTTGGCTCATTTTCTATTCCTTAAATCGGACAGGACTATAAAGAGTAGGTGACCGTGACGCAAGTGACGTCACGGTCACCTACTCCATAATTTCTGGGCTATAGCCTATAACCGCGAAAATCGAAGTTCGCATCTTTCTCGGTCACTCTAATTAGGTCTTCATTGGAGTAAAACAGAAAGATCCCCGCAATTTGCGAATTTCGGTTTCCATATAAATTCTATGACGGCGTTTTATATGATTTGATTAGTCAAAAAAAATACTAGTAGAGGAAGCATAATTAAACAACTGCTTACACTATGATTATGTATTAGTATGCAATGCTGTATTTTATGCAATAAGTTATAGGAGAGTGTAGAAGTTTTATACAAGTCTATAAACAGCCTTAACAAGCTAATAAGGCTATGTGACGTTTTCGATCAAAAGGTACCACATTGTCGCTTACCATAAGGACGAAAAATGCTCGTTTCTTTATACGAAAAACCTGTCGAGCGTCCTTATGGCAAGCGACAATGTGGTACCTTTTGCTTGAAAACGACACATCTGTTATTTTCTATAAACGCCATTATAAACGATGCTCCGATATAAATACAATGCCGCGCGACGCTGTGCGGCGTAAGCGCCATCGACAATAAGGTCCCATTTCATAGAAATTGCGCCATATGTATAAGGCAACATAGTAATATAAAGCTTTCAATTAATTATCATAGTAGGTCCACTATTGGCAGGGGTGCGAAACTCCTCTTTTCCGGTATTCTCGGCTGCGTTCGGCTCAGCATTGCTCCCAGCAATTATTAGGGTTTGCACAACTTGAGGTTCCTTTTCGTGTACGACCACAGATAAGATAATGGCCTGAATTTTGACAACCCTAAATAGCCGAAAGGCCACATCATTAAAGTATAACATTAATTGAGAAATTCATTAACAAATAACATGCAAAGCAACAGTAGTTCCTAAACTAATATGTACAGGTGTTTTTCATGAAATAACCAAACCGAACCGAAACCAATACCACCGAAGACAATATGTGTCGTTTTCAAGCAAAAGGTACCACATTGTCGCTTGCCATCAGGACGCTCTGACAGGTTTTTCGTATAAAGATACAAGCATTTTCGTCCTTATGGTAAGCGACAATGTGGTACCTTTTGATTGAAAACGTCACATATTACGTGTGTTTTTGTTAGATTCCGATAACTTTAAGGAAAAATCCTTACATAGAAACGTTTTGTATGTTAACAGTGCATGCATATAACTTGCAGTATATTTTGAAGAAAAAAAGCGCCAATAGTTAAGTTTTTTTTTTATAATAACCATTTCATATTTATAATTTGGTTTACTTTATACATATTTATTCATAAAGTCGTCGTCAATAGAACTTGCAAATAATGTAAACAAATATGACAGATTTTGTTAGCGTTTGACATATAACTAATATGATAAAATTATTTATATTATATTAAAATATTAATAATTAAAATTTAATTTAACTAAAACTTAATATAAATAAAATATTTAAGTACCTATTATATACTGTTGATAAGGTCATGGTTGTCCTTTTAAAGAGCGAGATTAAGAAGTAATGAAGGTAAAATGTTTTGTTTACGTTATTTGCAAGTTCTATTGACGACGACTTTAATACGTCCCGAACGTTGTGTACTTTGGAATCACTCCCGAATTTCGAGTCGAGGAATTATGAGTGATTTTAAGGTCAAAAACTACTCAAAGACCTCTCACGTAATTAATGGACGCCCCCTTACACGTTTCGTTTCTGAAAATGTAAGAGGAAATTATCGGAATCCAACAAAAACATGGTGCATAAAATATAAGCTCAGTCTATTAGATCGAATTGGTCTAAAAACGTGTTATCGACACCTAATGCCGTCCCTAAACTCTCTCTAGGCCTCCTGCCTTCAGTCTTTTCTATGTCATCGCAAATCTCCTCCATAAAGTTATTTTCTTCTTCTCTCCCTTTCATTGATAGCACACTGCAACTTGGACTCAATAGGTCTGGTAATAAGACCTTATTTGCTGCAAACACGTCTACGTTTACTGCGTTAAAATTTTCTTTTTCTTCATATATAGTCTTTGTCTCGTCATCTTTAGCATCTTGTGCGAAAACATTTGCGCGTACCTTTTTGAATCTATTAATAATCTTCTCTATAGAGCTTGTTTGTTTTATAGGCACTGGAATCTTGCTTATTGGAGTATTATTTTCATTAACTAAGGATTTCTTTGAGCACATAGACGCTTTACCAGATTCTATGCTATTATTTTCAAAGTTATTTATATTTTCGTTCAAATTGTCTACAATTTTAGCTTTCGGTGGCGACGCTGGCGCTATGACTAAAGGTGGTCTAGGAAAATTCGGAAAATCTATAATTGGTAACTTCTTTGGGGTGGTTTTCTCTTCCAAACCCATGATACCAGAGACTTCTAAACGAGAAGGACTGCCTTCCTGCATGATCGACAATTTTCTAGTCCTCTTAGCATATTTTTTTTCTTTATTCTCAAACAGATTTGGTGAAGAATGGCATCGGAACAGTCCATTTTCGCTGGAAGTGTTTGAGATATTAAAAGCGGCTTTTGAAGTATTTGAAATGTTGAATAAGCCACCTTTTTTGATGATCATGCTTGGTCTATCTAGTTTAAACTTGTGTTTTTTTGTGCTGCTAGATTTTTTGTGAGTTGAGAGTAATCTTTGTATTTGTTGCTTAGTGAAGCCTGCGGAACATTCTGCTATAGTCTCATTGCTTCTCGCTTGTACTTGTGAGATTATTGACAAATTATGCACACTCGTAGTTGAATTCTGACGCTCATAAGGACCTGATATGAAGTTCTTCAGGAAATCGTCTCTCGGTGCTTGGTATATTAAGGATCTGTTCTGCGGTTTAATGAAGGATGTTGTGTTAGTTCTTCTTAAGTTGAAGTGATGTTTGGTTGCCCCGAGAGGAGTGAACATGTCGAGGCATGTGTTGTTGTCCCTTTTCATAGAAAGATACGAGAGATCAGATAGTGGTGGTATTTCGTTGATGTCTTTTATTGATATTGACTGGTTGAATGATAGCGGTGATGGCTGAAAAAAAAAAAAAGAGAAATAATGTTAGCAAAATTTGTTTTGATGTTCTCTTTCAATACTTTGAATAGCTTTGACTTCTTGCTTTTTTTAAGCAACTACATTTTGTAAATGTTAAGAGCCCATCAACGTGCTCACTAGCGCCACTGCTAAATAATTGTGATTATTTAAATTTAACGATAGATATTTAAAATTTTATTTAAGTACCTTTTGAATACATTATAATAGTTTTTACGTTGCTGGATTCGTCAATTTTTTATTCTATTTATTAATTACAATTATAAGCTTACCCGTAATACCAAAGCGCCTATAATGCTAACAACAGTATTTAACAATACATAATGAAACAGTAGATTTATATCATATATTATGTAACAGTAAATCTGATGTACATTTAAGTTTAAATGAATTCATTACATAATGAGCGTCAATCTATGCGTCCAAAGTTAAAACGGCCGTTCTTGTTTCGAACGAATCCAGCTACATAAAAACTAGTTTGATGTATTCAAAAGGTACTTAAATACAAAATACAGTACGTAGCGGCCCCCTTTTTAGGGTTCCGTACCCAAAGGGTAAAAACGGGACCTATTACTGACTCCGCTGTCTGTCTGTCCGTCTGTCACCAGAAGGTATCTCATGAACCGCGACAGCTAGACAGTTGAAATTTTCACAGATCATGTATTTCTGTTGCCGCTATAACAACAAATACTAAAAACAGAATAAAATAAATATTTAAGTGGGGCTCCCGTACAACAAACGTCATTTTTCTGCCGTTTTTGACGTTATAACGTCTTATAAATCGATGAACACCAGTAGCATGCACGAAAAAGTGACACTTTTGGACAGATCTCCATGGTAACGTTACAGCCTTTTCATCAATGTTTTCTTATGACGTTATCACTCAAAATTAACGTCCGTAAACCGACTTTACGCAATGGTACAGAACCCTTCGTGCGCGAGCCCGACTCACACTTGGCATTTTTAAATATCTATCGTTGAATTTAAATAATCACAATTATTCGGCAGTGGCGCTAGTGAGCATGTTGATGGGCTCTTAATCTTTTACCTGTGGAGGAAAATGATGATTATAAATACTTGTACAGCCGAGTTCATAAATATGTAAACATTTCTTCACCTTAATCCATTGAAAAAAAGGATACATATTTATGAACTCGACTGTAGGTATGGTTTGGGTTGACATCAAATGGTATTTTATACTAATAGAACACATACACATTAACTGACTATAAAACTTTTTGTGTCAAATGTTGTGTAATTTGTTAAATTGGGCATATTTTAATATTTAACAGAAAAGCCGGGTCCACACAGAGCGAGCATACGCGCGAGGCAATTTCCTCGCGCACAAAACGGCCAGTGTAGAGATGCCTCGGCCGAAGCGGCGCGCGCGAGCAAACGCGCGAGGCATTTTCCTAGCGTACAAAACGGCCAGTGTAGAGGTGCCTCAGCCGAGGCGAAATCGAGGAAATTGCCTCGCGCGTATGCTTGCTCTGTGTGGACCCGGTTAATCAATAGTTTTGCAAGTTGTCAAATTAATTCCTAATAGAATTTTGAGGCAGTCATGTTACAAGCTAAGATAAATATTCTTACCTCCAAACGAGCATCAGCATTTCTCAATCGTTCGATCAAAGCTCTCATTGCCTCGACCATCTCCGAATAACTCATATTACTCTGTTCCAAGTACTTATTAAACCCAACTATCTCATCCCCAATCTGTCTGTTCTTGAAAATGTAACTCACTGCCACTATGTAACCTCGAATTAAGTTTGGGAAATTTAGCCGGTCATTTTTCACTATATTTTTAAGTATATATTTCTGCTGGGTGTTCACTTTTTCTTGTAACACTTTTGTACAAATTTCATCAGTATTCGGATTATATTCAAGTATGAAAGAGTTTTTATCTGCCTCTCCAGTTTGTCGTTCTATTAACTCTTTACTTAATTCCATTGTTTTTGATGCTGACTTTATGATTGGTGTCATTTTTGTGTTCCATTCTGTTTCTAAGCTATCCAGTTCCAAATCAATATCTTCAAGCCTCTTGCTGAAGTATTGGGCAGGCTTGTTAAAGTTCTTTATCTCTAAAATACTTGCTTTAGTTTCTTCATCTATTTGGTTATCTTTTACAAAGCTATCCACTAAACTTGCAACTTTTTCCTGAGGTTTTAATTTAGTCAATTTATCCTCCATTGAAGTAATCCTATTTCGAAATAACTCTGCTATTCTTTCATAATTCTTCCTCTTTTCTAAATAATTTGATAACTTCAGCAAAACAACTTCATCTTGTTTCTCAATAACTTGCGTAAAACCTTCTTGATCTTGAGATTTGTATTTTTCGGTCACTTCAGCGTACAGTTTTTTCTGTTGGTCCTTCTTTATCATGGAGTTGAGTGTGGACTGTACAGCCAATTGGGATAGTTGAAACATAAACAGAGTCACTTTGTAACACGCTGGATTCACTAAATACGATGACATTACCGGAGAAAGCAAGCGTTTACCGCTGTAATCTGCTATAAAGCTTGAAAGCTCGTTTCTATAAGCTCTTTCAGACTTACTGTCATACAAAGGCCATGAAAATGATGACGCTTTTCCTGGGTCCACAATAGAAACTAAATAATACGAAAGAGGATTAAACACATTCTGTGTGAGCTTCTCCAAAGCATCTTTATTGAATAATTTCTTCAAATCAGAAGGCAGAGGATGTAACTTGCTGATAACGGAAACATTCAAGAATGTTTCTGTTTTCATCGAGCTCACAAGGTCCCGCTGCGCGGATACAGCCATGTTGACACTTTCTGATCACTATCACTTCTAATCCATGTTAACTAGTGAAATATACTCTGCACTTTGAAAAGAAAATTATAAATTGTTATTTACGTTTTCTAATCGAAATGAAATATGAGTGAAGCGACCTTAGCGAGAGCGACTCAAGCGAGCAAGAGATGCAAATATGATTTCAAACGAACGTCAAAAATTCCGTTACAAGGGAGCGTTTGAGCAGAGGTATTTGTGAGGGTATTTGATACCAAATTATAAATTGCTTTTTTAGGGTTCCGTACCTCAAAAGGAAAAAACGGAACCCTTATAGGATCACTCGTGCGTCTGTCTGTCTGTCCGTCTGTCACAGCCTATTTTCTTCGAAACTATAAGTTGAAATTTGGTATACATATGTAAGTTTGTGACCCAAAGACGGACATGTAACGCAAACAAATCAATTTTAAACATGGGGGCCACTTTTGGGGGGTAAATGAGAAAATTAAAAAATAAAGTTTTTCAAACTATATCGTCTTATATATCAAATGAAAGAGCTCATTGTGAGAATCTCAAATATATTTTTTTTACAATTTTAGGATAAACAATTTAGAAGTTATTCTAGAAAATAGGCAAAAAATGGCCATTCCCCCCCCCCCCCCCTTTTTCTCCGAAACTACTGGGTATAAAATTCTGAAAAAAATAAACAAAATAGATCTTTACCTATAGATTACAGGAAAACCTATTAGAAATTGCAGTCAAGCGTGAGTCGGACTTAATTACTTAGTTTTTGATCCGACCCCTACGGGTTTTTTAAAGTATTTCACACTCACGTTTCACATAAAAAATACATTGTTTAAATTGTGTAATATACGGGACCCTTGGAACGCGAGTCCGACTCGCACTTGGCCGGTTTTATGTACTTAATTTATCTAGTTTATCAAAGGACTGTCTCATTTCAAACAAACAGAGAGAATCATACTATCTTTGTCTTACACTAGTACTAGTACCCAAAAGAAAAGGATGAGTATAGTTCTTTTTTGTTCACTGACAATTTGATTTGACCAACTGTATTTTATCACACGATGAAAATTATAATTTTAGGTGTTTGGAACAGATCGAATAACTTTTCTTTATTTAATATCGTTGTTGTATATTATTGGGAAACGTATGTGAATGTGTATCCGAAATATGATACGGTCTTCTAAAACTTAACATGTTAGTTTCTTTACAGGTTTTGTTTTATCTGTACTAGAAATTATTTTTCTGATACCTATTCATATTTGCCTATTAATATTTGAAATGAAATAAAAAAATATACGCTTTCGAAGTATTATAAAAATTCTATAAACATTTACGTTCCTAAGGTTTATTTTTGCCTATTTATGATTAGCATACTTTGTAAACAAATAGACATGTCATATCAATATCAGCTGTCAAGTCAAATGTCACAGGACGTACCACGCGTTACCATGGGTTTCCATCATTTTCAGTGTATAACTTATCATACTATCCTTTTCTAATCAATACTTTGCGTATGAGACAAACTGAGGCTTCAAGTGAGTAAGGATGAGATATTTGACAAGCACCGCCGTAAAACGAGAAAAACATTTTGCGTGAAATTCCTTAAAACCCACATAAATTCCACTAAATATCATTTGTTTAGTCAAAGAAGATTTGACTAAAGTGGAATAGATAGTGTAATATTCTATTTGTGTATCGGCTATTCTACTAGCTGAAAATGGAAGAAGAAAATGAATATGAATATAAACGCACAAAGGTAAATACTGGTCAATTAACTAATGCCTAAATAAATTATTTTGTATTATTAGTGTCTGTTATTCTTTCGGAAAATGCGATCAAGATATATTTATGCGCTTTAAATATGGCCCAAGAACTACCAACATTTTCAAAAATCGAGCTAGAACATTCCATGAATGCTTTAAATTATGTATTGTTGAAAAAATTACTTCACAACGTCCAAACCTGAATGATTGTATGTATGTTTCTCTGTCTGTTTAATCTGCAGCCCAAACATCGTCACAGTTCATGTGTGAGGCACAATTTGAGATTCTGACATTGCTATTTAAATGCTCTTATGGTGGTAGTTTTCTTTACATTAATCCCTTGAGCCCCAGGACCTAAATTTGCCAGCGAAAAAACAACCTTGAGGTTTTTATTTTAGAATTAAATTTTGTCTGTCATTGCTGATCCGATATCACGTCCGTGGGACTCAACGGGTAAGAGGTAAGAACATTACTTTGAATTTGACTTTAAATTTGTGTTATCACAGGACCGCAGCCCTTCACCAGGCATCAAATCAACAGCGGTTGTCAAATATACAGCTTTCCCGAGCCCAGTGAGCTACGCTCGACTGCAGTGCAACACGGATTTGAACCTGCCTCCCTCCAACTGGGGGGCCGCTATAGATTCATATGGGCTGAAGCAGATATTGACAGGGAGTACTCCCCTGTCCAGGTGAGTTGATGTTTATTTTATTTATTTTTTATAACATTATAATTATAGCCTAATATAATTAAACCTTTTTATTAAAAAAAATACATTTATTTAGTACAATATTGTCTAAATTTTGTTTGTAAAACTTAAAATGAAAATTAAAGGATTTGTTACACTGGATCCAGTGTGGCAAATCCTTAACTGCACTGAAAGTAACTATCTTAGGTGCTAAACTGAAATGCAGTGAGGACCAGTGCCTAATTAGGTCAATGTCCAGTGTCCCACTTGTGAGACACAACAATCAGAATCTGAAATATCCCAGATCTGAAATAATGGTTTGATCGCACAAAACCCGAAATTGTGATGTGTCTGTACAGTGGCTTCAGTTTTAACAACATAAAAAAACCGGCCAAGTGCGAGTCGGACTCACACACCGTGGGTTTCGTACTTTTTAGTATTTGTTGTTATAGCGGCAACAAAACTTTAATTTGGTAGTTTTCGGATGGCTTTCCTCACCACATGTTGTTCTCTATAGAGTCATTCAATTGTATGCCATATGCACATAATAACACAGTGTTATTTGGCAGTTTTCGCATGGCGCACATGTTTCCCGACTGCGTTGGCGCTGTGGACGTGATCTCGGGCGCGGAGTGTATCAAGAAACTGTTGAAGTTGCCTTACCAGCCCAACGGGACCGTAAGTTACTTACTGCTTACTGCTAGCCTTTCTCCGCAGACGTCTTGTCTGGTTGCCCTTGGCATAGGCCTCTCCCATGTTCCTCCACGAGTCCCTGTCCAGAGCCTGTCTACTCCAGAAGGCTCTAGCCACCTGCCTGAGCAAGTAATATGTAAGTATTTATCTATACATTGTGCAACAAATTATTGGTGTAAGTAATGTATTGGTGTAAAAGGTGCGGGTACAGCTTTCTGGATTTATTATTATTATTATTCTCTTTATTTATTATTTTTCTTACGTTAGGTGTTTTATAATATGCATATAAAAGTAAAATATAAAAACACTTACAAAACAATACAAAATACATATAAACAAATTATAAAAAACCTAACCTAGGGTGGTTTATTATTATTATTATTATTTGTAATGCAGGCAGGCAGTTTAAACAACTGATAATGCCTGTATCCAGAGTCATAAACCAAGTTCTCAGTGTTGAGTAGAATTTGCTTTGTGCTTATCTAATTTATTCTTAAACTCATTGACACTTTGGGCCGCTACTACATCCCCTGGGAGTTTGTTCCAAGCGTTGACCGCTCTGTTGCTAAAGAAGTGTCTATGAGGATTATTGTAGGACCTGTGAGACACCAGCTTATACTGATGACCTCTCATACGGTTGTTACTATTGCGTAACGTATTGCTGTAGTTGGATTTAAGTTGGATATATTCTTTTTGTGCTTCCACATTGGTGTTATAAAGAGTTTATCACAATATGTAACAAAAGTTACGCATTGTTATCATAATATTGTCTTCGGTTACCGCGATAGTTACTCATGAAATAAAACTATGAAAACGGATTATATCGCGTATATTGAATTTATAATACATCCCGACGTTTCGAACTCTTTACAGCGTTCGTGGTCAACGGGTGTCACCCGTTATTTCATTGTTATCATGTTAACATTATACAATGTTATACAACAATTTGCAAAACTGTAACAAATTATAACTTTTGATGTAAAATGTTTTATAACATTATGAAACATGTTAGATGTTATAACTGTTATAAGCGCTCACACACTGAACACATGCGAAAACTTGTGTTTATTATTACATTTTTTCCTTCTTTGGCCTCAGAAAAGCGTTGTTACAATCTTTCGGGTTCCTCGTGAACACCGTGTATTGTTTTAGGCAAAGAGGATATAGTTAGATAGAGCAGTACTGTCATAGTAAATTTTGTAACCACTGTAAATTCACTGCCATCTATCGACATACTATTTTTTTTTTTTTTTTTTTTAATCTGGTTTTTATGGAGGCTTTGGACACTCTAGGTGAACATGTCAGCCTCATGGGTGCTATCATAGTTCCCTACTCAAGGGAGAGGTCAATAAAGTGGTAAACACTGATTGCTTTGTCCGATATAGGTTCTGCCAACCAACAATTGATCTGTACATTGTGCATGGAGCCCAGACTACCAAAAATTCTTTTTCTCAAGTCCGAATTCCGGACGCATTCCAACAACACGTGAGACAAGTCATCAGTCTTCTGACAGTTTGCACACAGTGGTGACGATTTAACACCCATCATGTACAGAAATTTGTTTGTAGGGATGTGTCCGGACCGGACTCGGAAAGCTGAGACTAACACTTTTCTAAACTAAAAATGAAGATTTATAAAAATACGTTAAAATGTATTTAAATACGGATAAATGTTTTTTTATTTGCATTAATTATTTTTATATGATTTTGACCCATGTTCTTTCACTGATATGCGTTAAAATTATAAATAACAAACGAAACCGTCAACGCCCTCTATACAAGAGTAGGCCAAAGCTAGTGGCGCCATCTGATCGAGAATCTAATTTTCGTGATTAGCGAAGCACGTGTTTTGTTTAGACTGTAATACTGTATCCATCTATTACGGAGTTGTATCTATCTTTGGTTCTAGGTAAGCATGATGGTGCACCGAGTGGAGAACACGCTTCTTCTGGACGATTTCGACGTGTATGACTACTTGATGAAGTCGGAATGGGGCTGGCTGAAGGAGTTCTTTTATGAGAACATATTGAAGACCATGTCGGAAAAGGTTCGTGAACACACACACACACACACACATTTTGAACACAATATTAAATCAAACTTACAAAAAAACCGGCCAAGTGCGAGTCGGACTCGCGCACCGAGGGTTCCGTACTTTTTAGTATTTGTTGTTATAGCGGCAACAGAAATACATCATCTGTGAAAATTTCAACTGTCTAGCTATCACGGTTCATGAGATACAGCCTGGTGACAGACAGACGGACAGCGGAGTCTTAATAATAGGGTCCCGTTTTTACCCTTTGGGTACGGAACCCTAAAAATCGTCGGGTAGTATTCATTTTGCTGGGACGTCAGTTAGCCGCGACCACGACCAGTGAAATCTGTGTCGAAACGTCGGTAAATAAAGGTAACAAAATAAATTCGCTATAGATCCGGTTGTAAGTGTGATTTAATACACTAGATATTGTACACGATTATAAAAGACATGATAATTTAGTTTAATTCATAAATACATTGCTTGAGGGGGATTTGAGATGATTTTGACAGCCGAACGTCAGCGAGTCCTACGACAGCGAGTGTCGAAAGTAACATTTCTTCTGATTTCTGACAGATCAGTATCATATCGGAAACAGATCGAATAACTAAAACTCGAATTGGCTTGCTATTCGCTTTGTAATAATTACGCGGTTATCACACCGGTACGGATTCCCACGTCGCTCCGTGTGTGAGCGAGACGGCGTAATGCACGTATATAGCGATGTCACGTTCGCACACCGACCCGCTCATTACATTAGTCATTATATTGTACTTTTAGGAGAGGATGAGCCTTACTCCTCCACCAACACACAACGCATTGCAGCTCACACATAAATTCCTATCACACAGTGTGTGTGTGCCTGAGGCCAAGGGGCCTACGCCGGGGCCTACTCCTGGTAAGATCTAGCTCTTAAACTAAACCGCATCAAAATCCGTTGCGTAGTTTTAAAGATCTAAGCATACATAGGGACAGACGGACAGACAGCGGAAAGCGACTTTCTTTTATACTATGTAGTGATGATATTGTACCCTGCATCGCGGTTGATTGTGATGATTCTACCCTGACATAATTTTAAGATCATCGTTAATCACAATATGACAATAAAGATTTCAATTTCAATGGAGAAGCGATCGTAATCGTCTTAAAGCTGTGTAAAGAAGATTTAAAAAAAAGATCTATTAAAAAAATATATATTAAATAATAGATTTAATAATAGATTTTATTTTATAGGATTTAAAAAGATCTATTATTTAAAGTCTTTGGCTATTATATTGACAGCTTAACTTAAGAGCTCTAAGTTATTATCAATAATCGATTTTTTTAAAGGACCCTACTTGCCCGAGTCAGAAAGATCCGATCCCCCCAACGAGCACCTCTACAACAGGAACGTCCTCTGGACCTTCGAGGACATCCAAATGCTCATCGGAAGCGACCTGCCCATCTTCGGAGACAAGGACCGACCTTGCGTCTCTCTCCGACTCAGGGACGCTAGGGAACCTATCAATGTTCTAACAGGAATAGACTACTGGCTTGATAATCTCATGTGTAATGTTCCTGAAGTCTTAATGTGCTATCACTTAGATGGTATAGTACAGAAATATGAACCGATGAAAACCGAAGACCTACCTAATATGGAGAACTCTAAATTTTCACCGAAAGTGGTGAGAAATGTCGCTCAAAATATACTTTCATTTTTGAAATATAATGCGACGAAAGCGGGACATACATATTGGTTATTTAAAGGTCCCCACGATGATGTTGTTAAACTGTATGACTTAACTTCCCTCTGTCCGGATAGTTTGGACAATCCTTTCACAACTCCGGTGGCTATGTTGCTATACAGGGTGGCAAGGAATATGAGATTGACGAACAGGTCGAGACATGTTAAGCAGTTGTTGGAGCAGGCGATAAACCTGTTGAAGGTGGAGAGGTATCCGCAGATAGTGGCGTCTTCGCATTATATGTTGGCGGATTTGTATGTGCCGGCGACGACCAATCCGGCTTGTCCGGATTTTAAAGGTTAGTTTTATTACTGTAGTCAAATAAGCCTTAATTGCTCTGACTATGCTAACTTTGCACAAACTTTGCTTCATATGCTATGCTAGACATACACTTAGGATGAAAACTACACTGATTTTTCAGTGACAAAGTGTGATATTCCCATATAACGAGTCATACGACACTTACACACTCTGTCTTTGCAAAGTCTGTCCAGTGAGTTAGCTTGGCCAAAATATAGGTACATTATAATTTTTGATAAACATAGATTGTATACATTCGATTTTCTACCTTAACTTAATAATTATATTACGAGTACCTATCATAATAATATTTATGTTAAGGAAGAAAATTAAATCGATTAAAACAGTTTATCTATCTCACTAGATGAAATATTTGTTTTAACATTGTTGTGTGTGTGTGTGTGTGTGTGTGTGTGTGTGTGTGTGTGCGCGTGCGTGCGTGCGTGCGTGCGTGTGTTAATGAGGTCTTGTTGATTTTAGATGAAAGCTCAGACTCGGAAAGCGAGGACCCCGATTTCGAACCAACCGAAGTCACATCAGAGCGAGACACAGATAGCGTAAAAGATGAGACAGAAACATTTAACGACGATATCGAAGACAACAGTGGCGGCAACGGTGACAGTGGTGATAAAAATGAAAGTGATGATAAAGTCAGTGATGATAAAGTCAGTGATGATAAAGTCAGTGTTGGTAAAGTCAGTGATGGTAAAGTCAGTGATGGTAAAAGTGAGTGTGGGGATGGTGATGGGGAGAAGGAGGAGAAATCTTTGGCGTTGCAGATGAGGGGGTTGGCGTTGAGAGATATTGGGGATAAGATGAAGAAAGAGGAAGTGAGTTGACTACCTTTTTAATTATTTTAGATCTCATAATGAGCCACTTAATAAGTGTCCCCTTACAATATTTCGCTAAACGTCTTTTAGTAAAACACCCCTTTTCAAAAAAGGTTATGTTAAAAAAACGCATGTCTTTTCGCGAAACATTAATTTAAAAGACCCTTAAGCATGATACCTAGAATAAATGTGACGTTTTCAACCAAAAGGTACCACATTGTCGCTTGTCAATAAGGTTGATTTCAAATTGAAGCTATATGGAAATAGCGTCTTATTGACAACCGACAATAAGTACCCCTTTGGTTGAGAATGGCACAAATGATTTTGTTGAACTCACTATATTAGCACTTATTTCACTAGGTAAAGTGGACCGAAAACCCTCGGAAGGGAATACCGGGCCGGCCCCTGATAATAATTATTAATGATGTTTAATTTTGTATTGTTTTGTCGTAGGATAACAAAAGTAAAGGTAACGAAGCCAAGGGTTTAGGAGTGGAGCCTCCCGATCGCTGTGGCCACGCGCTGAGACACGCACTCAAAGGGTTGCTAGCTCTACACAATGTTACCATAGACAAGTGCAAGGTAAGATAAAATGTGCCATTTTCAACCAAAAAGGTACTTATTGTCGCTTGTCAGTAAGGCGCTATTTCCATATAGATTCAATTTGAAATCTACCTTATCGACAAGCGACAATGTGGTACCTTTTGATTGAAAACGTCACAAATATTGTTTGTGGAAATCGTCATGGTAGTCGATTTCTAGGTTTTCACAGGTGACTACTTTGGAATCCAAGATGGCAGCTATGCATTTTTTGCGAAAGTCGCGATGATAGTGGATTTGGACGTTTTCAGAATTCCATTCATATATAGCGTGGGTTTTAATAATCCTTGTTAGAACAACAAGATCATAATAAAAATGGGTCTAAGGATGGTACATCACCTGTCCAATTTCTTGGTCCAATGCACGTCCAATGTCATTGCGTCTTACTCTCTCATTAAGCAAAATGTGAGACGCAATGACATTGGACCATAGGACAGATACCATCCTAAGCTTGGTTTAGAGTTTATTTTATCAAGCAAAATTCTGATGATGTAATTTTCTTACTCATTGCTAGTAAGGAAAATAAAAATAATTTATTAATGACTAACTAGGGAACAAATCAAATTATTTTATGAAATATTTTTTGATTAGTTTTTTTTTGTATTATTACTCGGATTACTTCCCACAGGATGAAGAAAGAGAAAGATTGAAAGAACAGATACTATTAGAAGAGCAGCATCCAAAAATGGCGAACCCCTACGAACCGATATCAATGAACTACGAACCGATTAAACAAATCAACAAAACCGACAAAGAACACAACTCACGAAGTCGAAGAAGAAAACGAGAAAAGAAAAACTCTAAAAGCGAATATTTAATAGAAGCAAACAGTAACATAGATAAAAATGCTATTTTAGTCAGAAAAGAGCAGAAAAAACTACCTTCTTACAGCGAAACTAATAGAGATGATAACTTCGCTTGGAAATTACATTTAAAAACTTTACTTTACGAAAAAATCTGCCTCGCATATGCTACATTAGCAGAATACAGCTACGCTCATGAGCAATATGGATTTTCATTGAAATACATAGATTTAGCTAGCAAATGTCAAAAGTTATTATCCAATATGATTATTAAAAGTAAGGTGGTTGATTCTAGTTGCCTTATAGGAAGGGTTGGGGATAATTTCTTCCAGTTAAGTAAGAATTGGCATAGTTTGGAACAGTTTAAGAAACAGTTTGAGACGGATCATGATATTGACAGTAAGATTAAGCTGGAGATTGAGAATGATCTGGTGGAGGAGATAGATGGCGTTTTGACGAATGAATTTGATTTAGGTAAGTTGATGAAGTTAGTACTATTACAAGCTTTTGTTTCTTGCAAATGTAGGGTCAGGTCTTGCTGGCTAAATTAGTCCCCCATCCCATTATTCGATTGAGCTAAAACTTCACATAACCTACATATGTAACTGAGGTGACAATGTAATATTATGGTACCATCGAGCCGATCTGATGATGGACATAGGAAGTGGCCATCTCCATCTCCCTGTGATAATTTAATAAAACAACGCAACCAAATTGTACATATATATATACCTAATAATGTTATATTTAATTTATAAGCTTTCGATACACGAATTATGACACGTTTATTTTATTTATTAACACAAACACATAAAAATTAAAAAACTTATAAATAAAAAAATTGGCCGCATTGCCCCGCTGGATAGCAATGCTAATCCGCGGGGCAAAATATTATTTGATCAAAATATACCTAATAGATTTTTATTTTAAATGATTTTAATTTTATTTTTCCGTTTTCAGACATATCGCTACCAAACAGCGAGCTGTCTTCGATGTTGGCGTGTTGCTCATACTATCGCCTCGCTTTAGCGGCGACAAGCGACAAACGAGCTGAGTTACAACGCCGATTAGCTTCTGTCACCAATGAGTTAGCTGTTCGATATATGAATGATGCTCATCGTAAGTTACCTACTTTTTGTTAATTACCTCGCATCTTGTAATGCCAGCCTCGTGTTGCTAAACGACCTCGCGTTGCTCGTTCGTTTAAATCAAACTGCCAGTGCCAGTTCCCTATTTCTCTAAGTTAGCTCTGAAACTTAGTCACCTCAGCGAAAACTTAGAAGACCAACAATAACAAACTCATTAGGTACTTGCGCCTAATTAGTCCCATCCAAACTGCAAGTACATATTTTTAATATGTATTTTTAATTATATAAGTATTATGAAATTTTTTATTTTTATTTTATTTATTTGGCTCACAAAACAAGTTACAGACAATTTCAGAAATTAATACAAATTATGAAAGTAGGCAAGCTTAAGAACCATCTTATCTTAGACGCAGGTACTTTTTATAATGTTGTCAGTGTGTCAGTAACGTCAGTATCTTTTAAACCTTTAACGGGTGGCGTTAGAAATGATGCAAAATTGAGCCCTATAACTTTTCAATAAATTTCAAAATCATAGCGGAAAATATATTCCCTCTGCCTAATAAAGTTTTTGAAAATATTGTGACTTACTTTACAAAATTACCCCAGTACACCTATTATTCTCAAAATTTATTTCCAGAAATCTACGGCAAATACAACGAAGAGGACCCCAAAGACCCAAAAGCCCAGCTCCTTCTCAAACAATTCAACACCTTATCTAAAAGATCGCTAGAATGTTTGGACGAGGCGTCTGCCATCTTTGAGGAAGTGAATGATGTACCAAATTTGGCGTTATTGTACTGTAATAAAGGACGATACTTGAGATTCAAGGCACATTGCGATCAGGGCAGTTTCGAGTAAGTATTTTGTTTCTTATGTATCACTTGGGTCGCGATTATGCTAAAACGCTCCTCACTTCGCTCATCGTCGCACCCATCCTTTGACGTAGCAATAGTATTCCCATATTCAATTCCATCTTTTCACCCCGTTAAGGGATGATTTCCTTAATAAAAACTATTCTATGCCCTTCCTCGGGACTCAATCTATCTCCACACCAAATTTCATCGAAATCAGTTCAGCGGTATAAGAGTAAAGAGGTAGCAGACAGACAGACGATCGAAACTCTAGCTAGAATGTTTGGCCGAGGCGTCTGCCATTTTGAGTAAGTTAATGATGTACCAAATTTGGCGTTATTGTACTGTAATAAAGGACGATACTTGAGATTCAAGGCACATTGCGATCAGGGCAGTTTTGAGTTAGTATTTTGTTTCTTATGTATCACTTGGGTCGCGGTTATGCTACAACGCTCCTCACTTCGCTCATCGTCGCACCTATCCTTTGACGTAGCAATAGTATTCCCATATTCAATTCCATCTTTTCACCCCGTTAAGGGATGATTTCCTTAATAAAAACTATTCTATGCCCTTCCCCGGGATTCAAACTATCTCCACACCAAATTTCATCAAAATCAGTTCAGCGGTATAAGAGTAAAGAGGTAACAGACAGACAGACGATCGAAACTAGCTAGAATGTTTGGACGAGGCGTCTGCCATCTTTGAGGAAGTTAATGATGTACCAAATTTGGCGTTATTGTACTGTAATAAAGGACGATACTTAAGATTCAAGGCACATTGCAATCAGGGCAGTTTCGAGTAAGTATTTTGTTTCTTATGTATCACTTGGGTCGCGGTTATGCTAAAACGCTCCTCACTTCGCTCATCGTCGCACCTATCCTTTGACGTAGCAATAGTATTCCCATATTCAATTCCATCTTTTCACCCCGTTAAGGGATGATTTCCTTAATAAAGACTATTCTATGCCCTTCCCCGGGATTCAAACTATCTCCACACCAAATTTCATCGAAATCAGTTCAGCGGTATAAGAGTAAAGAGGTAACAGACAGACAGACGATCGAAACTCTAGCTAGAATGTTTGGACGAGGCGTCTGCCATCTTTGAGGAAGTGAATGATGTACCAAATTTGGCGTTATTGTACTGTAATAAAGGACGATACTTGAGATTCAAGGCACATTGCGATCAGGGCAGTTTTGAGTAAGTATTTTGTTTCTTATGTATCACTTGGGTCGCGATTATGCTAAAACGCTCCTCACTTCGCTCATCGTCGCACCTATCCTTTGACGTAGCAATAGTATTCCCATATTCAATTCCATCTTTTTACCCCGTTAAGGGATGACTTCCTTAATAAAAACTATTCTATCCTCGGGACTCAATCTATCTCCACACCAAATTTCATCGAAATCAGTTCAGCGGTATAAGAGTAAAGAGGTAACAGACAGACAGACGATCGAAACTCTAGCTAGAATGTTTGGACGAGGCGTCTGCCATCTTTGAGTAAGTTAATGATGTACCAAATTTGGCGTTATTGTACTGTAATAAAGGACGATACTTGAGATTCAAGGCACATTGCGATCACGGCAGTTTCGAGTGAGTAAATATTGACTTATTTTTTACGATATCATTTTTTAGTTTTGATGGTTCCGTCGCGGCTCATCTAACGCGCTCCTCGCTTCGCTCATCGTCGCACCTACCCTTTGACTTTGGATTATTAGTTCTATATCCCACTTTGATAGCAAATCCCACCTGTTCACCCCCTTAAGGGATGATTTCCGTGATAAAAATTATCATATGTTATTAACAGATAGACAGACTGTCGAAACGAAAGTGTATTGAGTTATTTCTTATGGTGTTATCATCATATCATCATTCGTTTTGTGTTCACTAATCGTAGTGTTTGTTCATTTACCTAACACACTATATCTTCTTCTTCTTCTTATCAGCCTTCTATCGCCCACTGCTGAGCATAGGCCTCTCCTCGCGTACGCCACTTATCCCGGTCCTGAGCCAATCTCATCCAGAAGTGACCCGCAGTCTTCCGAATGTCGTCCACCCAACGAGCCAACGGACGCCAGGCACTCCTTTCGTCTGAAAGCGGCCACCATTCCGTTAGCATTTTGGCCCACCTGCCATCACTCTGTCTGTCACACACTATATAGTGTGTGTATAGTTGTATGGCTAAAAAATAAGTGTATTCCCGTTGCCAGGGAGATTTTGGGATTATACTGAATAACTTTTACTATGGGACCAACCCCGAAATCGCAAAAAAATTTTGGCTGTTTCATACATTTTGGCTGGTCAATTTTCTATGGGAGGGTAAAAATTTTTCGCGATTTCGTTAGACAATAGGTACTTTAAAATAGCAATACAACACAAACTAGATGCTAAACAGGATCCCCACTCAGCATAATGCCACAGCAAACCATGACGCTGATTTTCAGTGGGTACCTGACTTATAACTAAGCTACAACTAAACTAAAACTAAACGAGTGACAACACACACGTCAAGCGCAGATTACAGAATAGCGTCACAATAGTATAAAATAAACAATGCAATAATAAGAAACTATTTTTCACCTCAGCAGTTCGAACAAGCCTACTTTCGTCACTTCCTGGAGTGAGGAAAGTGCGACTTTCCTCACTCCAGGGAGTGAAACAAAGTAGCTTTTTAATTTAGTGAAGGCCATGAACTGCCACTTCATACTTTGAATACAATTTTTTTAATATTTTTTTTTTGTTTCTCTGAATTATTCTGTGTAATTCCACGTAATTCGAAATACATTTTAACCTTTAATATGTTCTCACTACTGAGGTGAAAAATTATGTGTGCAACACGAGAGAAAAGTTATTTTACATCTCGTGTTTTTGAGCCCCTGGCTACGCTCAAGACTCTTTCGCTTTCTCGGGACTCAAAATAAACACTCGCAAGAAAAACCAACTTTCCTCTCTTGTTGCACAAATAACTATTTCTGTTACAGTGAAAAGAAGCGTAAACTATACAACACAGCGGAAGAACTGTACCTCACTGCTCTGAAGTTAGTTGGAAGGGGTGACCCCGGCGGAGTGAGAGAATTAGTACAATGGGAGCTCTCCTGCCATCTGTACACCAGAGCCGTGCTCATGCAGGACTGCCCTGGAAGCAGGTCTAATGTGAGTATAGCTCTCTCGCTCATTTAAAGCTGCCTCTCTCTCTTAACTGAAGGACCCAGTATAACAGAACCATAATGATGCCCTGGTAGCAGAACGTATGTGTGATGATAATACACGTCAACCATCTTCGTTCACCTTTGAGCGTTTATCCTTATCCTCATCATCATCATAATTTTAAGAGCCTGGCTCTTGTCGGTGGAGTAGTCGCCATTACGGTCTTCTCTCTGCCATTGTTATGAGCTCCTAGGGGATATTACTGCAATGTTCTGCTACCATAGTGCAGCACTAATCTTTTTAGTAAACCATAGAGTAACTTATACATACTGTGCCTTTACCAGTTTTTTCACAAGTTTTCAGAGACAATAAAATATGACATTGATACATCAAGGCGTGTTTACAGAGGATCTACCGGGAAACGCGAATGCAAAATTTCGTTTTTTCCTTTTTATCGCTCGAATATGCAAGAGTGGCAGAGATGTTAGATAACGAAATTTCGATTTTCTAGTTTCGCGATAGACCCTCAAATTGTGGTAGTGGCGCACTTTACGCAGAGTTTCGCTTACTATTCCCTATCACGTTGACTTTCTCTTTAGCTTGGTCCAAGAACGCATGTCTCGGTCTTCCTCTGCCTTTCTATTTTTCTTTTCTCCCTTCAATTATAGACTTTATGTATTTTATCCTCATTAAACCTATTTTCAGGAGGTGTCAGAAGTTGCAGAGGCATTCAACCACGCCCTCAAATACTGCCAATTAACACCAGGGCCGAGGCAATACCTGTATCAGTTCCGAGCCGCCATGATACATCATCGTCTGGGCTCGCTGTACCATTCACAGTACAGGTAATCCCATCTAAAACATTTTCATGTAAAATGTTGCCAAGACGAAACCATAAGGCTCGCACTGTCAAAAAGTTATCAGATCTCTTGTAGAGCCAAGCTTCTAACTCTACAAGCCCTTACTTCACAAACTCTACACTTTAGTCAAAATATGTGGCTTGGCCGTTTCCCCATACAACATTCCACCCCCCTTTTCACCCCGTTAGGGGCTAAAAATTTCAAGTTTTTGAATTTTTCTGTTGTTTGTGTACTAAGACTATCTTACATACCAAATTTCAGCTTCCTAGGATTTAAGGAAGTATTCTAAAGGTTTTGATGATTATCAGTGAGTGAGTGACGAAATCGGTTTTTTTTTTAGATATGAACAAAATCTAAAGTATTGAAATTTTTTATACTTAATAAGCCCACTAATGACATATCTCGAGAATTTCGTTATCGGTCTTTGGCGTTGGACCTGCGTTGCCGATATATCCGTCATTGGCGTCCAAAAGGTTAAAAGGGATGTCTGCATCATGTGTGTCCTCAGTACTTATCGATATATTTAATCGTATAGCGTAGGTATACGAGTATGTACCCTATCTCACTTGTGATTGTGACGAAAGTGTTTGAAAGTATGTATACGACACCAAAGTTTGCGTGGCCCGCTACAACCGTCTAGTTTAGCTATGAAATCGTCATCTATACAGGATGGCAAAAAAATAAGTGCATTCCCGTTGCCAGGGAGGTTTTGGGATTATACTAAGCAACTTTTACTATGGGACCAACTCCAAAAATTTTTTCGCGATTTCGGAGTTGGTCCCATAGTAAAAGTTGCTCAGTATAATCCCAAAACCTCCCTGGCAACGGGAATGCACTTATTTTTTGTCACCGTGTATACATTTTCACAATTCGCATTATTTTAACACCTAACGTAGGTATTTTTTTCAGGATAACCTCCGAAGAAGGCCCAAAGCGTCGTGCCCTCCTCAACTCTGCTCGCACTAACTACATGTCGTGTACACACATGTTCGCGGCTTTAGAAGACGCCAGCATGTTTCTAACGGCGCGGTTGGAACATGTGGCTTTATGCGAATGTAGCGCTGCGGGTAAGCTTATAACAAAGAGGATATAATAGGATAGAGCGGTACTGTCATAGTAAATTTTGTAGCCACAGTAAATTCACTGCCATCTATCGACACACGATTAAAACTAAAAATGAAGATGTATAAAAATACCATAAAACATATTTATATATGGATAAATGTTTTTTATTTTATTTGCATTATTTATTTTTATATGATTTTGACCCATGTCCTTTCACTGATATGCGTTAAAATTGTTAAATAACAAACGAAACCGTCAACGCCATCTATTCGAGAGTAGGCCAAAGGTAGTGGCGCCATCTGATCGAGAAACAATTTTTTTTGATTATCGAGACACGTTTTTCGTTAGACTGTATACATCTGTTACGGAGTTATATCTATCTTTGCTAATAGTAACTTTTACGTAAAAGTAGGTATAAAATAAACCAAATCCTGTTAGCAATCAAAGCGAGTTCAAAATATCGTGGAGAGGGAAAGATAAAGAGAGGCTAAATTGCCTAAATCTACCAAACGCAACTAGAAGCATACTCACCAAAGATAATTTAGTATAGAGGCGTATTGTCAAAGTAAATTTTGTAGTCACAGTAAATTTACTGCCATCTTTCGGCACAGGATTAAAACTTTTAGAACGGTTTTGACTTTGATCTATGTTCTTTCACTGATATGTGTTAAAATTGTTAATATCAAACGGCGTCGCCATCTACACTAGTATAGGCCAAAGGTATGGCGCCATCTATTCGAGTATAATTTTTTTTACGGAGGATATATCTTTGCTCTAGTTAATTACTTACCTAATGATCCTGTTTTTGTACTCATTCGTTTTGTAATGCAGAAAGTAATAGTAGAAATGAGCGGCAAATTTAAAAAATGTAGGGGCGAAGGGTTATCGTCCCACAGAAAATTTGAATTTCGCGCCTTTTTCTACTAACAAACTTGTTTGACCGGCCATAATAAGTAAATAATAATATAAAATAAAAGTTCTTTATTTAGATAACGAAGATCCACATTTTGTTAGTTACATATTTTATGTAAAACCATATTTTTATTTATTTCAGTATCACCCAACCTCAAACTGAAGTCCCTACAAACGGCAATCGAGCTCCTCCGCCAGAGCCACTCCATCATGCAACTCCTCAAACACCGAGACCCCGAGGACCTCAAGGACACCCCCAAATCAGAAGACCACGACGAGAAAACCATGAAAAACGAACATAGCTTACTCTCACTTTTTGAAAACAGACTACATTACATCCTCAAAAGCATCATACAATATTGCAGGTCAAAGTCTAACAAAGATTATGAAAAAATGACTGATATGTATAAAAGACTGTATTCGGCTAGCTTGAAAATTAAAAAAGATGATGATATCAGAATATATGCTGGGAGTATATGTAATGTTTTGGAAGCTATGGATGATATTAGTAAGGAATTTGAGTAATCGCACTTAAAATATCGTGAGACATATTTCAAAATATTTATCAGTACGGTTTTTACTCACTATTATTTTTAGTCGCTTTTGGCGACATGTTTCGGATTCTTTGGGAATCCATCCTCAGGCGCTCGTGGAGTCGTCAAGTGAAGGTCTCCATCTGCGGACTGCCCCGCGCCCCCCCGCCCCCGCCCCCGCCCCATCAGCGCGTGCGCAACTAGCGACGAGGCGGGCGGCGCGGGCAGTGCACGACGTACAACCGCCGCGGACACGAGCGCCTGAGGATGGATTCCCAAAGAATCCGAAACATGTCGCCAAAAGCGACTAAAAATAATAGTGAGTAAAAACCGTACTGATAAATATTTAGGAATTTGAGTAGTTTGGTAGAGGTCTCTATTGTTTCTCATATAGTCTCAAGTCATAATGTATTGTAAATTGAGAAAGGTATGTTGATATAGTTTGGACACGTGGAAAGAATGAGTGAAAGCAGGCTAACAAAGAGTGTATAAGGGAGAGGTAGAAACGGGAGTTGGAAGGGGCAGACCTCGGCGGACTTTCTCTGATCAGATCGGGGAAATCCTGAAGAAAGGCCAGGTCAAGAGCACCCTAAACCGGCAAACGTGTATGAGGAATGTTATGAAAGTGAAGGAAGCGAAAGAGGTATGTCAGGATCGTAGCAAGTGGAAATCCGTGGTTTCTGCCTACCCCTCCGGGAAATAGGCGTGATTATATGTATGTATGTATAATGTATTTGTGTGATTGTCCTCATTTTCGTTAATCATAATTTGATTTTTCTCAGAATCGCGTAATTTTTTAGGATTGCCATAAAAAAAACCTAACCTAACCTATCTAAAGGATAACCTTACGAAAATCAAAAAAATGTTAACGGTTTCAGAATTATGACTAACGATAATCTGACAATCATTATGACTCAATAATTATGTCAAACAACGGGATCCCGTTTGGTAGGTTATGAGAAATGTAGGTTTAAAAAATACATGAAAATTGTGAAATTATATTTTGTTTTATTTCATGATTCTTATAAACTAGTTATTCTTATAAACAAACAATTATAAAAATATTTTTCTTCAACTTAAGTAAAATTATAACAATAGTAAGTCAAAAACTCGAAAATAATTTAATTCAAATATAAAACTATGTACAAAAATGGACTTCGGCTTAAAACCGTCGATTTAGAACTAGATCTTAACTTATTATTAAAAATGCACTTAAAAAGAGGTATGACAGCAAAGATAATTTAGTACTAGCTTTTGCCCGCGACTTCGTCTGCGTGGAGTTAGTAATTTGGGTATACAAACTCCCCCCCCCCCCCCCCTTTTCACTCCCAGGCCTATCGTATTGATATTGAGCGAGCGTCAGTTGACGTCTTTGGCAGCCAAAGGGTTCCTAGATAGTTCCTAGCGTTATTACATTATTACAACTCTATACACTGCTAATTCTTAAAATAGAACAGACTTCATTATGAAGTTTGTAGAATAGGGAATATTATTGTAATGTTCTGCCGCCAGAGTGCAGCACTAGTGCACATACTAAATCATAGACTAACTTATACATACTATGCCTAAAAATGTTTTTTCTACTCGTCGAGTATAATCTGTGTACGACTTCACATGCAACACTACAACCTTACTCTTTTCAACGTTGGATAGTCTTTGGCACTTCCGACTCAAGCATAAGAATTTTATCGATACGGTTTAGTCAATTATAAAAAATTTAAAAATAGAACTTCATACATTTCAGTAAAATATTTCTTGTTTAAGGAGACTCAATTCAATGCAAATTAGTCTACTTAAACACGCTGCTGCGTCGTATCTGCTTTGTGATTGGTTGGCCAACAATTGCTTCATAAGTCATAAACGCGCATGTGACACCCTTCATATAGCAACATCCATATCCTACGAAAACCGCTTAGCGTTGCTTGTTAGCCTCCATAGGCTACGGTGGCCAAAATCGAGAAAAAAACTGTCTTAAAATTGAATTTAGCGCGGAGCAGGTACCAGGGCCTCATGAGTTACGAGGAGGTGTCGTTGACCAACCCGCCGGGGGCGCCGGGCCCGGCGGCCGGGGCGCGTGCGAGTATGAAGGTATCGCGGGCTGCGGCAGCTCGCGTATCTTAGCTGTATACTTTTGGTTTGTTAAGTTTGTTTACAAGTATATGATTCTACTAGTTGAAAGTATTATTTTTTTGTCTCGTAGAAAAAGTATTGTATACAATAGTGATATAATCAAGCTTTTCAATCTCGTACCTCGTACTCAGCAAGCTTCGTTGCTTAAACACGGTACTCGACTGAAAAGCACTCTATTATATCACGATTGTATAAAATACTATTTTGACAAGTTTTCACTATGACATTGATGCATCAAGGCGGGTTTGTTTACAGGTGTCCAACCGCGAAACGCGATTATCGAAATTTCGTTATCTGCCTCTCTATCGATCGAATATGCAAGAGTGATAGAGAGGCAGAAACCGAACTTTCGATTTACGTGTTTCGCGGAAGGCCCTGTGGTTGTGCTAGTGACGCCCTCTTTAGTTTTGTTTTGCGTAATATTCCCTATTAACATTGCAGTCTGTTACATGTTTGTGCTGTAGGAATGTTGCTCGGTGAACGATTATGCCTTTCCATTTGATTTTCTGTAACAAACATGTTTTTTTTTTAAATCTAATATATGTCAACACCTGACATCGGATTAGTCATTAGGGGCGACATTGAATGTTAGGCAGGGAGTTCCTGTATCGATAAAATCAATTATCGATGATTTTCCCATAATAATACTAGTAATTACTCCCAGCTTTGTTTGGAAGTGTTTTTTTATAAGTAAGTATAAAAGTGGGGACAGTGATTAGGTACACAAAATTATACCTATTACATATCTAGTAGTTTCCACACGGAGAACAGAAGAATGCTTTGCTGCCTACATCAAATTATCGCCAGCATATGCATCATGAAATAGTTAAATTATTCATTCTTTATATAATAAAATAGCGTAGCAAAAAAGAAATAGCATAATGAGATGGCTATTCGAAAAGCAATGTTTGAAAAAAAAAAATAATCAGTGAAATTTTAGATCTTAAAAAAAGAATTACGCTGGACTTTTGTCAGGATATTCCATATTTTCATATGGTAACTCCAAGTAACTCTATACATCATAGGCCTGTTAATTACATACTTTTATTTAAATAACTATAGTCGGGCAAGCCAGGTTTGTCAGTAGAAAAAGGCAGGAAATTTGAGAAACGTAGGAGCGAAGGATCGATCTCCCGTACAAATTTTGAATTTCGCGCCCTTTTCTACTGACGGACTTTGTTTGCCAAACTATAATTATGTACTCACTTCCCAGCCAGTATCTCCTGGATCTCCGAGAAGCTCTTGCCCTTGGTCTCGGGCAAGCAGAACAGCACGAAGAAGAAGGCCGCCACGCAGCAGCCGCCGAAGATCCAGAAAGCCACGTACATGCCCAGCGCGTCCGAGACTGGACCGAAGTATCTGGAGACAAGGGTGTCAGGTAAACCAAAGATTCAGCATGAGACGCGGTGACAAGCTCGTAAAGCACTAGGGGGTGATGACTTGTTCTTTGGCGAACTGAATTATCTTCCTCGCGTTGTCTTGGCTTTTGCCACGGCTCATGGGAGCCGCTTGGCAACTAATCCCGAGAATTGGCATAGGCACTAGATTTTACGAAAGCGACTGCCGTCTGACCTTCCAACCCAGAGGGTATAAGACCTGGACCTTATTAGTTCGGTTTCCTTACGATGTTTTACTTCACCGAACTAACCCCAAGACGTAGGTACTGGTTTTACAGAGACCACCAAGAGGTACGTGGAATGGAGAAAAACTAATCAGTTTGATTCCAATTAAGTTAAGATGTTTTCTTCGGCGAAGAGTTGCTGGTAAATATCAAATGAAATGTTGCTTCGTAACTTACCCAGTGACAAAGAAGACCAGAATCCAACAGAAAGCTGTGCAAATAGGCGCCGCGACGGCTTTGACTTCAATGGGGAAAACTTCTGACATGACCGCCCACGGTACTGGCCCGAGCCCCGTGCAGCATGACGCCATGAACAGCATCAGCGACGCGATGGGCAAGAAGCCAATGGAATCCACTACTGGACTGTTTTGTTCTTTCAGCAGGAAGAATAGGCCGAGGCACGCCTGGAAGTTTCAAAGGGTAATTGTATTGTAAAGCCCGCTCCACACTCGTGCGCGAATCGCGGCGCGAACGCGAGTGTTGAGCGGGCGTCGCAGATCTGCGAAATCGACTCCAGACTCGCGTTCGCGGCTTCGCGCACGAGTTTAAGTTTAAGTTTAAGTAAAAAGTAACAGACTTCGTGAGTCCAAGCCAGGAATCGACTGCGGCTCTGACCCTTAACCCTTTTTAGGGCAAAACAAGATAGTATAAGGAAAAAGTGACCGCCCTATAAGGTAATTTTTTTTTGCAATTTTTCCTTCAGCAGAATTTGTAGAACTATAAGGTGGCAATGATGCTAGAAGTATTGAGGATTTCTTATAATCTGGTCAATGCTTGAAACATTATCTTTAGCTAGGCTAGGTACATATTATGACTTAAAGTCACATATTTTGTCCTTAAGCCCGCTCCAGCGCGCGCTCGCGAACGCGAGTGTGGAGTCGATTTCGCTGATTAGCGACTTAGATTCCACACTCGCGTTCGCTTTGAGCCGCGATTCGCGCACGAGTGTGGAGGGACCTTTAAATTAGGTATTATCACAATGCAAAGAATGTTTAAAAACTACCACCGATTCGTCAAGAACATAAAACCTCCCTCTCTACAGATTACTAGTTTTTGGTTTTTCGAAAATATTTTGTTTTTTTTTGACCGCTGGTTTTTAATAAAAACTTACCAAGGCAATAGTTGTGCCGCACGAAGAGGAAAGCAACAGCGCCTTACGACCCCACCTGTCCACCACAAAAGGCGTCACGCACGACGCAAACATCTGTCAAACAAGATTTTAATCAGTATACTCGGTACAGTAAATATCTGAACGGAAATTTTGTACGGAGATAGTTGGAGGCCTGGAGAAAGACATGGGATAATTTTTTTATCATTCATCATTCCGCAGTCGATGTTGCGGACAAAAGCTAGTAGGTACATAAGGTGGTAGGTCCATTTGAATGATTTACAGCTACATGTAATGAACATGATTACAATTATGGAATAAATGAAATGAAATGTAATGTTGGCCACACGTCTTTGCAAAATCACTACAAACCTGCACAACTCCCACAATGATAGAAGCTACAGATGAGTCCAGGTTAGCGCCAGCAGCCTCAAAGATGGTGTTCATGTAGAAATTCACCGCATTGATGCCGCAGAACTGCTGGAAGAAGATCAGCGCGTTGGAGATATAGAACGCCTTGAAGTTGCTGCCACGGAACACGTCAGCAATCTGAAATACATAAAATCAAATCAAAATCAAATTAGTATAAAAAGTAATCGGTAGATGGAGGTTGTTGAAAATCGTCCTATTGGATCAAATCTTGCAATTGAAGCAAATCTGAAAGGTGAAAAATCTTGAGCTCGTGGTTGCAATTCTCAGGAGGATACGACCATTAGGAAGAAGTGCTTGCCGTACTCAAGTTATGGACTTGGTGTGAACGTAGCCACGTCGGCCATAATGTCAATTCTGACCTCAATCTTAAGTTCGACCGCGGACTTGAAAAAGGGTAAATTGTCTAAAGCATAATCCTTCTGTAGCCGTCTTGGACATAGAAGCAGCAACGTTAACGCAGCTCGGTCTCCACACAGACGCGGGTTTAGCCGCGATGGAAATTATAGGTAAGTATTTTATTAGATCTGTCAGTTATTCGGCCACACGGTCATAAGGAAGCCAGATACTCGGAAAAGCTCACTGTAGTCGGCCACAAGGATGAAAATACGAGATGTCGAATTTCGCTAACCGGTTATCACGATGCCATGAAAGATGCTTCTTATAACCTGAAATTGGAATGGAGTGGAAAACAAGAAATTGTGGAAATGTATCTAAGCAGTCTTTGAAATAGAGGCAGCAACATACAGACTCATATGTCGCTTAGGTAACTTGCCAAAAGCATAACCTACCGTGGCGGTCTTTGACATGGAAGCAGCGACGTCAGTGGCCATAATGTCGAGTTCGGCCTCCACGCCGGCGCGGGTCTGCCCGCGGAGCGCCATCAGGCATTTGGCGGCGGACTCACGGTCATCTGCAATGTGAAGAGCATAGCTAATATATTGGTATACGCAACAGATGATACGTGGATGGATACAAACAGTTCCTTCTAAGTTTTTGTTTCTCTCCTTTTAAAAACCGTAAGCTGCTGCACTACTTACGCCGGCTTTAAAAGAAATTGTACACCCTTTTCTCAAAAAAGTTAAAGAACTACTCGTAGGTATATTATCGGAAGAATTAGAGGTAGTTCCACGGTGCAGGAAAAATCTCAGTATTTAAGAAAAGTTCAGGTCACGCAAAGATTCGGACTGTGTGGTATCACCAAATATGATAAGTCCAACGTCTTTCTTGGATATTTAAGAAGTAAGCATGAAAAGCGGAGCCCAAAACCATAATCACAGAAAACTTACTTTTAGTGAGATGGTAAAAGGGTGTCTCAGGCATGAAGAAGAATATCACATTGAAGGCCACGAGCATGGCCAGCCCCACGTAGGCGACGGTGAGGTACGAGGAGTAGGGCCCGATAGAGTACATCGATAGGACGCCCAGGGTGATGGACGCTTGGATATATGAGCCGAGGGCACCACGCCATTCATTCTGAAACACAAAAACATGGATGATTGTAATGACTTCAAATTTTAAAGAATTTGAGCGCTGGTGGCCTAGGTAACGGTAAGGGATGCGTTTTTCAAACCGCTTGTTTGAATTTTGGCTCGGAGAACATCCAACAATCAACAGCCTACAATCCTACATACATGATCAGCCAAGGGCACGATGGTGCAAATGATGCCCCATTTGTTCACATATTAACTCAATTACTTACAGTGGCAATTACCACACTGTACCTATACACAGCCGTTAATCATACCTATGCCCGTCTGCCAGATAATACAGCCGACGTATATGTATGACATGTACGACAAAAAAACTTCGGAGGCAGTTCACAAGATTCTCACCATGGCAATCTCCGCACTGTAGGTACATAGGCACGGCCGTGAACAGCATGCCTATGCCCGTCCCCCTGCAGAGTATACGGCCGACGTCCTTATATGTAGAACATGGACGACAATAACACCGTGGAGGCAGTTCTAAAGTTTCTCACCGTAGCAATCTCTGCACTGTACATAGGCACAGCCGTGAACAGCATGCCTATGCCTGTACCCCAGAGGATGCGGCCGACGTATATGTAGTAAACTGTGGGAGATGCGGCCACGAACACCCAGCCCGCGAGAAGGGGCACGGTGGCGCAGATGATGGCCGATTTACGCCCGATGCGGGCGGCAATTGGACCAGCTATGATTGCACCTGGAAGATAAATATATCTCTAAAAAACTGATTTCACAAAACAGAGTTGACAGATAAACAGAGGACGCTTAAATAAAATTATGACTTTAAGACAAGCCGATTACACACGAACACATGCTCACTTATTGGGTTTGAGCCATTCCCCGTTTAACCCTCTAGTTTGAATGTGTGCGAGTCCTGTTAAACCTATATTTGATTTTGATATGATTGATATTAGGCCCGATTACAAAAAAAATATTAAACAACCTTGTTTGGCACTCCGTTTCGCTTGTCTAAGACACTTTTACTATTTGGTTCCCGCCAGCGAGTCTCTCAGCCTTCGGCTCTACGCGGAACTCCGCCTTCGGCCTACGGAAGCCACGACGCTACTTCGCTTATTAGTACACTTAATTTGGAAGAACACTTGGTGGCACTGCACTCCCGCAGCTCGGCCTTAGGCCTCGCGTGCTTTGGCGAACCTATGGCACGCTCCGCGTCTTCGGCCCTACGTGGAACTCGGCCCTCGGCCTTCGGCCCGCCTGTTCGCTTGTTGTTAGTGTTAGTTCTCAAAAGGGTAAAAGTAATACAGTTGTACTTCTGCTTAGCACTGCACTCCCGCAGCTCGGCCGTTCCGTGTGATTTTTTTATGACATTACCTCTTGATTAAAACGTGTAAATGTGTATAGTTAGAATGAAAACTACAGATTTGCGTTAGCCCCCTATTATTATTTTTATTCTGGATCTTTGCTTACCAATGATAGCACCAATGGACAGAACGGAGCCAATCCACGCCTCCTCGGCCACAGTGATGGGCCTTGGCAGAGGTGTGTCCGTCATGTTCGCGTCCGTAAGCTTGAGGGTCACTGGCGACGTCCAGCCCATGGAGAACCCTCCGCAAGCCATGGCTATGTTAGCTGTGAAGATAATTTGTGATTATTAGAAATGAGATTTAAATTCAAAAATTATAATGGTTCTAACTGTCATAGAACTGAAAACGGTTTTGAACTGGTTTTGATACGACCTTGACGATCGTCTGGTGACTTTCACTGCATTTTACATATAATAATATTAAACTACATTAAGTATAAACTATTTTAAGATAATCTATACGAATTTGTATTATGATCGTCAACAAACATACAAATGTCAATACAGATAAAAATCATCATCAAATATCAATAAGATCAATACCTAATAATAATTATCATTCTATTTAGGTTTATAATTTATATGGATTTGGTATGACCCTTTAAAGACATGTTTTTAGGGTTCCGTACCCAAAGGGTAAAAACGGACCCTATTACTAAGACTCCACTGTCCGTCCGTCTGTCACTAGGCTGTATCTCATGAACCGTCATAGCTAGACAGTTTTTTACAGATGATGTATTTTTGTTGCCGCTATAACAACAAATACTAAAAACAATAAAATAAATATTTAAGTCCCATACAATAAACGTGATTTTTTGCCGTACGGAACCCTTCGTGCGCGAGTCCGACTCGCACATGGCCGGTTTTTTTAAATGATATCTATCAGTACGGCTGCCACCAGTTTTGAGATTGACATATTCGCTCACGTCTACGCCCTAATATGCTAGTACGAGCGAGATGCATTAAGTTACGTAGACGTGAATGAATATGTCAATGTCAAAACTTGTGATAGCCGTACAGTTCATTTCTGTTATATACGTTTAAATATTAGGTGCAACTTAAAGAACAGAAAAGACAAATGTGAATAATAAAACTATGACCTTGTTATGCATTTCCCTTGCTTTCGTACATCGGGTTATCAAATTATTGTTATTGTGCCCATGAACCCATGGTCCCCCATGCGCGATACGATATCGTTATCATTTTGTTACTTAATTTTGTAACAAGCAGAAACGTCTGCGAACTTATGCGAACTATTAAGCTAAGAAATAAATTAAACGTGGAAATGTTCACTGTCTTGGTTGGGACTTGAACCCACGACCACTGGGATCACTAGTACAGTGCTCTGCCTTCTGAGCTACCAAGACCGTACTCAATACAGCGAATATTTCCACCATATATGTTAGTTGTTAATATTCGTGGTAGGTAGGGTTGACGTCCCACCAAAAAAAATTTCCACTTTTAATTTATTTAGTTATTTTATTACTAACTAGCTTTCGCCCGCGACCTCGTCTGCGTGGAATTAGTAATTTGGGTACCTTAGGTACACATCAAACACATATGGGGCATTTTCTATGAAAAGGTACCTTATTGTCGATGGCGCTTACGCCGCACAGCGTCGCGCGGCATTGTATTTATATCGGAGCAATCGTTAATAATGGCGTAAGCGCTATCGACAATAAGGTCCCTTTTTATAGAAAATACCACATTATCATCAAACACTAAAAGTGCGCTGGTGCGGTGGGAATCGCACATTAAAGTCAAAGATTATCACTGTTTACAATTTTAGTTTATAACACTGATAAAATTGGACAAATTTTATTGGAGGCCAACGTATTAAAGTAGATACGTTGCGAGATAAGTTAAATGTTACGTTAACAGTAGCGTAATTTGTGCGATTGTTTATTACGTTAATATATTTTGGTATATATTTATAAAAAAAAAAAAAAAAAGAAAGGCAGGACGACCACGAAAGCGATGGAGCGACGACATAGTAGCCACGGCCGGTCTAAGATGGCTAAATAAGGCAAAAAACAGAGACGAGTGGAACAAATTGGAGGAGGCCTTTACCCAATAAAGTGGGGTTTCTATCAACTTTTAGTTTTAAATACATAAACATAAAAATAAGTAAAATAATTATACTAACCGAGTAAAATAAGTTTTAAAAAGTAAACATATATATATTAATTAAAATAAATTAACAATATCAAGTGTTACCAAGTTTGTAAGTAGTTGATAAGAAAATAAAAAGGCTTTTTATTATTATTATTATTATTATATATTTATTGAACAAATATTTTTTGCGTAAATTGATTAACAACAACGGTAATTAAAAAAAAATCACTTTAATTTATGTAAAACATCCAATTTTATGTGTACACTGTGTCCAGCCACGTCTGAAAAAGATCGATACGGACAAAGTGTCCAAAATGTGTACACACTATCTTTAAAAAAAGTAGAACCGAGTTCAAAAAGGATAAAATAAAATATTATCCCGTTTTATAGGTTTAGCAGCTGAAACGTTTGAAGTCGGCGCCAAGCCAAATAGTTACTATACTGGTTATAATATATACTGGTTCTTTCTTTACAGGTTGGCATTTGATTTAACGGGGTATTGAGGCTTTTAAAATTTGGCTTGGCACCGACTTCAAACGTGTATGAAATTATTCTAGTGTATGAAAATAAATTAAGTATGTCACCTAATTTTTAGATCATTCTTAATATCGTGATAATTACATCGGGTAACTCTAATTAAGGTGCGTTGGGGTAAGACAGAAAGTCGCCCGTAATGCTTCGGCATAAGGACGATTGTATACCTATGTAGGAAATCTTTTAGTTTAGATTTATATTATTTTCTTCTTGTTTGTTTAAGTACTTATTTTTGGTTTAGTTTTATTTTTAGAGATATTAAATAATTAATAACTATTAATATGATTAATTATTATCAGAGTTCAGACAAATTATCGCAAAAATAAATATGGTATGGAACAGGATAAAAAAAACCGGCCAAGTGCGAGTCTGACTCGCGCACCAAGGGTTCCGTACTTTTTAGTATTTGCTGTTATAGCGGCAACAGAAATACATCATCTGTGAAAATTTCAACTGTCTAGCTATCACGGATCATCAGATACAGCCTGGTAACAGACAGACAGACGGACAGCGGAGTCTTAGTAATAGGGTCCCGTTTTTACCCTTTGGGTACGGAACCCTAAAAAATTGCAAAATTTTGAACTGCAGTTTGAGTATAAAAACTGGAAATTTTATTCAAAAATACTTTTCATTTCTCATGCTCTGAAAGAGGGTCATTGTTGTTCTAAAAGGTGCGCAGAAAATGATACGTGTCTGCACTAGAGCATTTTACGTTCGAAGTACGACTTTTTTAATTTTTTACGATACGCAATTGAAATTTGAGTTTAAATGGATTTGTAATAAATTTTTCATTTTGATATTTGACTCTCCATTCCATAAATAACGATACTTTTGTCTGAATTGTTAATTGAAAGTACCCTCAAGAAATACTATAAAAATGTATACTTAGTCATGTTTTAAAAAAAATACATGCATTTTACTTTCCTCGTATTCGAAATGAAAAGTAGAGTGTTTAACTCGGGTGAAAGGCATCATTTCTGCCTCGGACTATTGGCGCTCTCACTGCATTCGAGCGCCAAAATACCTCGGCAGAAATGAGTGCCTTTCGTCCCTTGGTTAACAATCTACTAGTACATAATACGAGTTTAATAAATCATGTCCTATTTTGAGATATAAATGATTTTTGATGCTTTTGCGATGATTTGTCCGACCTCTGATAATTATGTTAAAAAATAAAAGATAATTTATAAAAATAAAAACTTACCAATAGCAGCAATAAAAAACTGCCGCCACACCTGTCCTTTCTGAACATTTTGCTGGCCCGGCACCGCCACCGGGTCGTACGTGTATTCTCTCTTCTCCATGGCACCACACTGAACTTCACGCACCGGCGCCTATAAAACAAATATTTGGCGTATAAATAGATGGCGCGAGTTACAACGACGCCTATCTGAAGAATAATTAATCATTAGGGTTCCGTAGTCAACTAGGAACCCTTATAGTTTCGCCATGTCCGTCCGTCTGTCTGTCTGTCCGTCCGAGCCTTTGCTCCGTGATCGTTAGTGCTAGAAAGCTGCAATTTGGCATGGATATATAAATCAACCAATCCGAAAAAGTAGTAAAATAAAATCTAAAAAAAATTGTATGGGAGGTACCTCCACAGGTACACCTGAGGGAGGCCACAGGTGACCCTCGCGCGGGCGGCTTTCTCGCGAAAAGATTGGCCATAGCAATCCAGCGCGGGAATGCCGCCTGCGTGATGGGCACCTTGCCAAGGGGGCAAAATTTAGAAAGTCATTTTATGTAAGTATTTTTAAGTTTATTTTTTACTTTAGTATTATTATTTAGTTTTATTACTATTTTTTAGTTTGTAATTTGTTTATTGTTTAAGTATTTTAGTTTAAGTTTTTTATTCCTACTGTAATTTATTTTAGTTAAATAAATATATATTAATAAATTTATCCATATATAAATACATTTTATCGTATTTTTATACATTTTCATTTATAGTTTTAATCGTGTGTCGATAGATGGCAGTAAATTTACTGTGGTTACAAAATTTACTATGACAGTACCGCTCTATCCTATTATATCCTCTTGGCTATTGCCCCCGTTTAGCCTAGAATGGTAACTACGGAACCCTACACTGAGCATGGCCCCACATGCTCTTGGCCATTTTTTTTGTTATATTTTCGACATTTTCGATCTATCGTGACGTGATGACTTGACGTGAGATTTTTATTTTGTTTTGTCTGTTTTATGTACATCATCACTACAACTATTTATAAAATTTACAACTATTTTCCTATAAGTACAAAACAGTAGGTATTAAAAATATCAAAGAAAGATATAACTCCGTAATAGATACAGTCTAAGGAAAAAACGTGCCTCGAAAATCACGAAAATTTTACTCTCGATCAAATGGCGCCACTACCTTTGGCCTACTCTCGTATTGAGGGCGTTGACCTTTTCGTTTGTTATTTAACAATTTTAAGATTTTAACGCATATCAGTGAAAGGACATGGGTCAAATCATATAATAGTAGATTGTTAACCAAGGGATGAAAGGCACTCATTCCTGCCGAGGTATTTTGGCGCTCGAACGCAGTGAGAGCGCCAAGAGTCTGAGGCAGAAATGATGCCTTTCACCCGAGTTAAACACTCTACTTTTCATTTCGAATACGAGAAAAGTAAAATGCATGGGTTTTTTAAAAAACATGACTAAGTATACATTTTTATAGTATTTCTTGAGGGTACTTTGAATTAACAATTCAGGCAAAAGTATCGTTATTTATGGAATGGAGAGTCAAATACTAGAATGGAAATTGTATAACAAATCCATTTAAACTTAAATTTCAATTGCTTATTGTAAACAAATTAATAAAATCGTACATCGAACGTAAAATGCTCTAGTGCAGACACGTATCATTTTCTGCACACCTTTTAGAACAACAATGACCCTCTTTCAGAGCATGAGAAATGAAAAAATAATTAATGCAAATAAAAAAATCATTTATCCATATTTAAATACATTTTATCGTATTTTTATAAATCTTCATTTTTAATTTTAAAGTGTATCGATAGATGGCAGTGAATTTTCTGTGGTTACAAAATTTACTATGACAGTACCGCTCTATCTTATTATATCCCTCTTTGAAAATATCTAAGTCTTCATACATTTTGTAATTTATTAATTCATCATATTAAAAATCAATCCAATCGAGTGGTAATTACAGGGGCTTATTTTAAAAAGTAATCTTTTTTTCTTTTTTAGAACTCCTTTTTGAAATTCGGTTATAAATAAATGCTTTTGTTGTAGTCTAGTAAAAACGTTTATAGACAATAATAACAAATTGTGAACGATAAGGTAAACAAATTAATAACTAACTTACCCAACGTCGGCTTCTTTCAGTGTATCTTCCAAAACATTTGAACGATACAATAATTAATTACAGCGAACTCTATAGGCGGCGAAGAGAATTACTTACGTAGCTCGCTGTATGAGATAGCTCCATTTGTAATAAAATGATAATCAATGTGACCAAGACGTCTTTGTAGTTAGTATTAAGGATAGATAGGTGGCACTTTATGCAATATGGGTAGAATAGAATAGCTAAAAATGCCGACGACTGTATCTCTACTATCCATTAGGAGGTACCTACTCCATCCATACTACACATACTAATAAATACTTTCTGTCTGTCTGTTACATCTTCACGCTTAAGTCAAACCGCTTTGGCGAACGCAACCGATATCGATCGATCGTGCGGCTGTCCTAAAATGTGCCTAAAATGCAAGAAGAAATTGGTAAGGTTCATGCGTACGCGTACCTGTCGTAAGCGTGCTAGTGGGGGTTTGGCCCGCCGTACACACGGCGCGCCCTCGACCAGTGAAGACGTGTCGTTGCTCCGTGAAGAAGATCCTCGTAAATTGGATCGAAACATGTCGAGCTCTTCGACTTAATAATACGTGACTCACTCGTTTTTAAATATTTTTAATATAAATGTGAAGTACATATAAAGTATTTGTTTACTTCCAGATAAGCAATTAAAAACACTATGAAATTATTAAATTTTTATTCGTCAACAAAATAACATTACCAACAGCTTGAAATTGAAGCCAATAATTATATACATCCAAATATTATAAACTATGTCAAATTCGGGTAGTTTAATATAAAATTTTATTTTAAATAAAAGTCGTCTCCATCAAGCTGTCAAATAAAAACTTAATTTTAATAGGTATTATTATAATTTATAAATTATAACTTACTATACTCGTATGGGTAAAAATCCCTTCAAAATATTGGTACCTACAAAAACTCACTGGGTAATGGCACTGGCTCTTTGAAATACTTATAAAAAAAAAAGATAGGATTTTTACCCAATATTATGTATTTATATCACATTTCATGTACTTAGTCTGACCTATTTTTTGTACTCACATGTACAGGCACTTAAAAGTAAATTCTTTAAAATAGTATATTCTATACGATATTCCTATTCACAATAATTTTAATCGAAATTAAATAATATAAGTAGTAAAAAGGTATAAATTCGTACAGGGTATTAATTCTATCGTGTAAAGTTTTCGGGTGAAAATATGCCAGTTCGTCAGGACTATTAATATTGCTAAAAAATATAATACGTACTCTCATAACAACATTCAAATATAAACTTTATGTCAAACATAACAAAGTAGCTTTTACTAACGATGACGCCGAATACTTCGCAAAGATACTATAAATCACTAGGAGAGCTGCCAGCTTAACTTTGCTGCTGAAGAAATAGGAACTAGTTTTTTTGTCACAGGGTTAGAAGTATATTTGCGTTGTTTTGTCAGTTTGCTAACCGCAAGTATAAGTTGGCGCTTTTTCTGGTGTTGCCACTCATCGGTGGGTAGTTGTGGCTTGACTTGTTCTGTTGTAGGTTGGTTACGCCTTTCCTTTTGATGGTCTGAAAAAATATTAAAATGTTAATTAGGTACATTATAATTGACTGTCATAACAACAACTTTTTCTTCTCTCGTTGTTATGGTGACATTTCCATTGACCACCCTTAAAATCCTGATTTTGATCACTATATTTAAATTGACCAAACCTGCATTTTTGTGACAGTTACAAGCCCTATTGTCCCCTGGACAAGTCTACAGGATAACAACAAGAAATAGGTACTTAAATGGCTGACCCACCTAATTATTATTTGTTTATTTTATTTATTGTTCTAAGACTCAAGAAGCATCAAGTAAATACAGATTTCGTTAAACCTAAAAGCACGTTCGTGTCTATCGGGCCAATTCGAACAATGATCTAGATATCAACTAGATATCCACTAGAGATGAAACAGAAACGATAACGAGATATTTGAGAAAGTCATGTCAAATTTGACATTTCCGCGATTCCGAATGTCCTCTTCAACGATCTCTTTAAGATTTGCTTAAGATATTACTTAGACATCCAATGGTGCGTGGCGTGAAATGACAATTGGTTTCTCGAATCGAACTGCAAAAGATAACTAGTTGAGAACTAAACTATAACGTATCTATTATATCTCGTATTGTTCTCGTATCTAGTAATTATCACGTTGTTCGAATTGACCGGTATATCTCTACACCCTTTCCGGTCAATTCATCATGACCATAGATTATTGAAGTTTCGATTAGCGGTTGTCTAATAAGTAGAATGTGTCACAAGGGACCAAAATTACATATTTACGGCGTGGGCGTACATTGAATTTTAAGCGTAGTGAGGGATTCAAGTGTTAACGCCCGAGGTGAAAATAATATTGCTACCATGTGACACTTTTAAAGGAAATTAAATATATTTATTTGCGATTCCACTAAATTACAACTACCGAAAACAGGTTATACCTACTATGCATTTAATGTTGTCATGCACGCAATGAAATAAGCAAATAAAATATAACGAACCACCACCAATGACATAAATCTTGACACGATTATCTCTTCTCTACGATACGAGGCATCCTGAGTAGATGCCGGAGATACCAGCGCGCAGTTTTTGTCAAGCCAGCCGACTGGTACAAATTATTGAATTAATAGGGTGAATCAACATTTAGACCGACACATTTCACGTCTCTGGCGTTACCAAAAATGTCTCTTGAGTTACCGTTTCCAATTTTAAATATTAGCCCCCTTATTCATAAAACTTAACAACCTCTTACAAAAGTTACAAACCCCTGTAAAATGTTGTCTCGTCAGAAATATCAAAACGACGGATAGGAAACGATTATCAACGGTTTTTTAGATTTCACAAACGGTTTAAACATAAAATGATTTCATCAGTTTTTTATTTATAGTTTTAGTTGTAGTTTTATGTACCTAGTTTTTAAGTTTAGTTTATTATATTTACTTTAAGGATTTATTTATTTTTGTTTACTCTAAATAATTGTTATCCGTTTATTAAGTTACATAAAACGATATAAAAGTAATACATATTTTTTTTTGTATTGTGCATTTTTTAGGGTTCCGTACCCAAAGGGTAAAAACGGGACCCTATTACTAAGACTCCGCTGTCCGTCTTTCCGTCTGTCCGTCTGTATCTCAACCTCAAGTATCTGTATCTCAAGAACCGTAATAGCTAGACAGTTGCAATTTTCACAGATGATGTATTTCTGTTGCCGCTATAACAGCAAATACTAAAAAGTACGGAACCCTCGGTGCGCGAGTCCGACTCGCACTTGGCCGGTTTTTTATTAAAATAAGTAAGTGTATCACAGTGTTATATCTATCATTACAAAGTAACAAAAACTACATACATTATTTAAAAGCGAAATTTGTGTCGGTCTAAAAGTTGTCTTGCCCAGGTTTTTTTTACTGTCGCAAGTTCATGAGTTTTGGGATTCCCAGAAATTTTTGGTAGATTCCTACGAGGACCATGAGCACTCCAAAATGTTCCAACTTTTCAGAACCCAATAACACTATGGGCACTTGTAGGTACAGATGTGTGCATAATCTTTTAACATCGTATTTTCTCGGAGACGTTCATATTTGTCATGCTACTTCAGCCAATCTCAGTACTTTCTGTACTGAGACTGACTGAATTAGCATGATACGTTGATACGTTTCCGTGAAAGTATGATGGTAAAGTATTATGCACTACATCTGTATGCCTAACGTAATAGAAAATCGAATAAATGGAGATTTAAAAAAATAATAGAACGACACGCCCATCTTCGTCTATAAACCCAGTTGAGATTTAACAATTAATTTGTTATGATATTGGACTGGTTTTGACACGACCTTGACGATCATCTTGCTAATAGGCGTGCATCTCACGCACGACTTTTACTTCATTTCGCATGCATCAATCACCGTGAGCAATCGAAGTCGTATCAAAACCATAACCAAATTGACCACCACCATAACCATAACCATTAGTATCAAATTGTTAAATCTGAATTGGGCTCTATGTCTACGTTATAATTATAACCGCCGACATTTCATTTGCATTAATATTTTGAATGGGCGTCCCTTTGTTTGACATAATTATTGAAATATAACGAACCACCACCAATAACATAAATCTTGCCACGTTTTTCTCTTCTGTACGATACTTATTTCGGTTTATAATTATTGAAAGTCATAATGTAATGATTGTCAGATTATCATTAGTCATTACTCTGAAACCGTTAACTTTTCAGGATTTTCGTATGGTTATCCTATAGATAGGTTAGGTTAGGGATGTTTTATGGCAGTCCTGAAAAGTTACGCGTTTCTGAGAAAAAAACAAATTATGACTAACGAAAATGCGGACAAACAATACATACTTAAAACTTTATGGGAAACAATAGAGACCCTTTTGAATGACTCAACTTGAATAAAAATAGCCTTGCAGCCAAGATGGCACTCGTACATCGACAAACGCCAAACGAAAAAAAAATCGGGATAACAGGATGCAATGAAAAGTCGCGTGACTATTTTCATACATACAAGTTCCATTGGCGTTTTTTCATCAATGATTGTCATCATATTAAAGGTTAAAGATTGGCCCCCGACCTGATCAATGTCCGACAACGCCTGATGATCACTTACTTTCCCGAGAGCATCTCCTGGATCTCGGCGAAGCTCTTGCCCTTGGTCTCTGGCACCAGGAACAGCGTGAAGAAGAAGGCGATGATACAGCACACGCCGAAGATCCAGAAGGCCACGTACATGCCCAGCACCTCCGAGATTGGCCCGAAGTACCTGCAATCACCAATAGGGATGATGATACATGTTGAATACTATAGAAAGATCTAGTAAGAATGTGATAGAAGTGTTAAAAAAAACCGGTATTGTAGTATGAATTTTCTCAGATGATTTTTCTGGCTCGGGCCCTAATCTGTTAAACAAAAGCCTTAGTTTCTTTGGACAGCGGTTACCAATGCTACTGCTACTGACTCAACGGGAAAAAATCGTTTAAAAAGAAATTGTATCGTCCTATTTATATGGTTCAAATTTATGTAACAGCTCATTCTGAGGCCACATAGGCAACCGATCGTCCTTCATTACCCAAACTCGTTATCTCAGAATGAGCTGTTACATAAATTTGAACCTTAATACTATCACGATAGTCGCTTTTTAACGACATGGTTGCTTTGGCACGCGCTCAGCACGCGACTAAGGCGCCTCTCCATAAAATAAACAAAGGCTTGTTTAACGGATTAGGGCCCGAGCCCGAATAAATCATCTGAGATAATTCATACTATACCCGACACTATTCTGGAATGCCCCTAAGCTGGCTTCCCCCAAGTTACCTACCTAGTGACCAAGAAAGATAGCGTCCAGCAGAAAGCGGTAGCGATGGGCGCGGCCTGCGCCTTCACTTCGATGGGGAACAGCTCGCCCATCACCGCCCACGGCAGCGGGCCCAGGCCCACGCAGTACGTCACGATGAACACCACCAGCGACAGGATGGGGAGGAAGCCGATGCTGGCGACCACGGGGCTGTCCAGCTCATCCAGGAGGAAGAACATGCCGAGGAGGACCTGGAAGTTCAAACATTAGGATTGTTATAGTCCCGTCCGAAACCGAAAATTTTTGGCATAAAAATCATGTTTCTACCGAAGATTTGGTTTCGGCGTAAACTAAAGTGAAACCGAAACTCGGTTTCGGTTTTGGTCGGACACTAGTTGGTTCTGAAAAATCTTGTTAAGACGCCACTGGACTACGTACTGTCCACAACCCCAGGATTCTTTCGAATCGGAGTTACCTGCCCCTGTTAACCTCTTCAATCAAAATAATCGAACATTCTTAAATTTCAAAAGAGTGTTTTTTGGCGGCACTTTTAAACCACTCACAGTGTCTTAAAGGAGTTTAAATATATTTTTGGAACGTTTGGCCTGCAACGTGGTTTGTGAACTCGATGTACCATAACTTTCTTAACTGCATTGGAACATGCCTCAGTTGAAAAAACGTACCAAACCAATGGTGGTACCGCAGGCGGAGAACAAGAGCAGCATGCGGCGCCCCAGCCGGTCCACGACGAATGGCGTCACGCACGACGCGCCCACCTGCACAAACAACAAACAAGCCAATGACAATAGGTAACACGAAGAACACATGGATCTGTGTATGAGAGTCACATCCTCAGCCCACCCAGCACCCGCCATAGGTAAGAAGTAAGAATTTAAGAAATAAGTTTATTCATTATTATTTACAACGACGGGACTTAATCGCGTAAAATAAATATTAAATTTACCTCCGACGTTTCGAGGACGGCGTTGTCCCCGTGGTCTCGGAGAAGACTGGCTAAAGTTGACATCAACATCTTCTAGGCGCGCGAGTTTTTCGAACTACCCGCACTTGGTCTTGTTTATTAACTTGAACGTTTTGCGCACTACAACGAACGAACGAACGTTCAAGTTAATAAACAAGACCAAGTGCGGGTAGTTCGAAAAACTCGCGCGCCTAGAAGATGTTGATGTCAACTTTAGCCAGTCTTCTCCGAGACCACGGGGACAACGCCGTCCTCGAAACGTCGGAGGTAAATTTAATACTTATTTTACGCGATTAAGTCCCGTCGTTGTAAATAATAATGAGTAAAAATCGTGAAAGTTTAAATCAATAAGTTTATTTTTAATGTATCGCACTAAGTAGGGTAACCCTAGGGTTCATCCATTAATTACGTCACACAATTTTTGAGGTTTTTTGACCCGTCCCCCCTCCTTGTCACACTTGGTCACATTTGGCAAACCCCTCCCCCCTGGTGTGACGTCACATTTTTTCAATGAAATCGGCAAATCGAGTTAAGTATTATTAACATTTTATCAAAATATTTTTGACAAAAGAAATATTATATAGTAATTTTTTAACCCAAAAAAGATTAGGAAAGAAAATTAAATGATTAAAAACGATTATCGTTCCAAAAACTTGTAACGATATGTAAATTTAACTGTACAGCGAATAAAATAATTTAAATAAGTTAAAGTGACTTCTCAAAGTTTGTGAATCCCACCTCTCCCTTGTCACACACACACATGCCACATTTTCGTGACCTCCTATCGCGGGAAACCAGTTACAGGTCCCTAAATGTTAAGGAACGTGACCTTGTCCGTGTCCAAGGCTTTCTTAGCAACGAGTTTTAAGCCGTCCTATAAAAGCTTTGTTAAACGGCGAAAACCTGTGACGCTCAGAACAAGAGCCACAACAGTTGATCTAAATCGAATGAAGATAAATACAGGGATATACTTAAAAAAAAGCATAATTTGAAACGAATAGGTAGTCCGAAATAATATTTATGATTTTATTGCCTGTCGCACTAGTGTTTATACAGGCATCTAATATTTACTTAATCAAGATGACTTTAATTAACCCAAACAAAATAAAGCTGCGAAGTTATATCCCAAAGTTCCATGTATTGAGTTTTTAGTTTTAACCTTATATTTTATGAAGATCCATTATGTGATACTAATACAGACCTGCACCGCTCCAATAATGATAGTGGCAATAGAAGAGTCCAGGCCAGAACCAGCGGCCTCAAATATGTTGGTCATGTAGAAGAGAACAGCGTTGATGCCGCAGAACTGCTGGAAGAACACCAGCGCACACGAGATGTAGAACGCCTTAAAGTTGCTGCCACGGAACACGTCGGCGATCTGAAAGGAGTAAGTATTAGAAAACGATTAAACTTCCTAGGAAAACTGATTCCTTGTAATATAATTTCATAATTATAAATACTTACTCTTATTTCACTTTGACATTATTGTTACAGATTTGGATTACATTTTGTTGACTGTATAAGTAGAGAGTAATGAGCGAAGCGAAGATGATTTACGTTTTGGGAGCACGCTATAGGTACCCACTGCTCACAAAACTATTTAAAATTCTCCGTATCTACATATATGTATATTAATTGCTGGTGGAGAAACGTTTTTGCTAGCCATCAGTTGCTAAGATACTATTTTGGCTGACGAAATTATTTTCTCTTCTCACAAAAATGAAAATGTATTGCTGATTGGATGAAGGTATTCACGGTAAATATTTATTTCAGGCACTCCTGCTGCAAAGTTTTTGCTTGCCGGGCAAAGAATTCTCACCAAAAGTCGGTCAAACTCAATTCAACTCTTCAACATCAATTGAGCGCCACAGATTTTTAACATGAATCCGTATTCCGTTTTCCGTTGTTTTTACTTACTTACTCCGTTGGCTCAGTGACCCAAAATGAAACTTGGACTTCAGCGCCAGTTTTCTCGTTCTGTTCTACTTCTTGCCAATTGTTGACTGAGTTCACGCCGATCCACCTCCACCATGACGCTCCAGCGATACCTGGGGCGTCCGACAGGACGTCCTCCTACGCGGCCTAGATAGGCTCTTTTAACATTCCGGTCTCCACCCATTCTCTCACGATGGCCTAGTCATTGGAGTCATCTGAAAAATCTTGTTCAGACGCCACTGGACTGCTTACTGTCCATAACCCTGTGAGCTTGTTGTTAGTGAGCTTTAGTCTCCCATATAATGTGTGCCGTTGTTTTTGATGTGCTATTTTTGCAGAACCTACCGTAGCTGTCTTGGCCATGGAGGCGGCTACGTCGCTGGCCATGAGGTCGAGCTCTGCCTCCACTCCGGAGCGGGACTGGCCTCGGATCGTCATCAGGCAATTAGCGGCAGCTTCCCGGTCGTCTACAAACATTGACCAAATCATTATTTGAACGGATAAAGTCAGGAGGCTAGAAACAAACGTCTTTCACTACATAGAGAGGTACGAGGCACATACAAAGGTAAGGTAATGTGGGCAAGAGAAACAGTATGAGGATTCACTACAAGTGTTTCTCTTGTCCCAATATTTCTCTTACTCTATCTAACCTTATCTAAAACAGCTCTTCAAACTTCAGTAATACCAAAGAGAATTAAGCACTCACTTTGCATCCATCCATCCTAATCGGTACATTAGCCTGGAAGGCTCTAAAGAGTTCACAATACTCACTCTTGGTAAGATAGCAGATAGGCGTTTCGCTCACGAAGAAGAAGAGTATATCGAAGACGGCTAACACCGACGCTGTACGAGATGAAACCTTATTGCCATAACATAAGGCTCCCAATAGTATTGCAGTTACTCACTCTTGGTGAGGTAGCAGATGGGCGTCTCCGGTACGAAGAAGAAGAGTATATCGAAGACGGGGCCAATACCGACCTGCTTATGCCACGGCACTGTACGAGATGAAACCTTATTGCCATAACATAAGGCTCCCAGTAGTATTGCAGTTACTTACTCTTGGTGAGATAGTATATGGGCGTCTCTGGCATGAAGAAAAAGAGTATATCGAAGACGGCCACGAAGGCAACACCAACGTACGCCACGGCGCTGTACGAGACGAAGGGGCCGATTCCATACACCAGTATGAACCCGAGTGTGATAAACACTTGTAGGAACGAGCCGAGGGCGCCTCTGCTGTCATTCTGAAATAAAAACATTATTATAGTCAGGTATGATCGCAGAGGCGCGCACTTGCTTTCACGCCATCAGAAGGGAGAGAGTGCTCAGCAACTCCTATACCATCCTGGGGGCCTAGCCAAAATGACAATCGTTTGCGCTACGAAAACGAAACGCTTTCTATCTCTCTTTATGAGCATATTCTCTGAGCGCTTGGATTGCCCCATGACAAAACACTGGGTCTAACATCACTGACCAAAAAAAGTGATCATTTCTACCTAACCGGAGCTATTTTTATTTTTAAATATGTATGTAATTAATTATGTATTGTTTAAATGTCACTTTTATGTATTTTATTTTTATTTTGTAATGTAGTTATATTTCTAAATGGCTTTACAGTTGAAGAGTTGAAATAAATAATTTTTATTTTATTTATTTTATAGGAAGCGTTCGTTTCAATTCATTATTTATGTATTACACATACTACATGAATTCGTTTCATTACTTGGTTCCGGAAGATATTAGCGATATAATGACTCGTAATCTATTTGGGTCGCTCGATACAGTGTTATTGTTTGAAATTGACCTGATAATCTTTATCCAGCCAGAAGTTTACTACGCAAAACAATATGTTCATTTATTCAACATATAATTTCGAGTACCTAAGTCACATAAAGGTTCGCTTAGCTAAGATATCTAAGTAGGTTCTCAGAACTTTTTTTTTTTTTTGCCCATCCTGTTAGCCTCTGTAGGACTCGAATCTTCCACTGACTCCGATCCTGGGCAGTTTTGGATAACCTCCACCCACCCCATCCCAATACCCCCAACTCTTGCTGCACGGAACGGCGCCAAGTAAATATAGAATTAAAGAGAGGGATGAAGCGATTCAGAGAGAGACGAATGACATTACCGTGGCAATTTCAGCGCAGTACATGGGCGACACGGTGAACAGCATGCCGACACCGACGCCCCACATAAACCGGCCAGCGTAAATGAAGGCCACAGCGGTAGCGGCCGCTATGAGGATCCAGCCAGCGAACAGAGGGATGGATGAAGCAATCAGACTCCATCTGCGACCGACGCGAGCTGCCAGCGGCCCTCCGATGAATGGACCTAGAATAAATAGAATAATCTCAATATCAAATGCTTGTATGTATAAATGTCCCATTGCTGGGCTAGACTACGCTAGATTTATTGGCGTTAGGGACTTCACAATCTTCACATAGTAATACGCACCTTTGAATTTCTTTAAATATAAGAGCGACATAAAATACAAATAAATAAAATGGAACTTAAAAAAAACCATACTAAATTGTTGCCATGTTAAGCATTTTACCTCAAAAATGTGACAGTTACGTAGGAAGTGGCGCCCTCAATAATTTTCTACAATTTCTTGTTTCCTTACGATGTTTTCCTTCGTCGAAAAATACCTGAGTTTTGCAAAAAAGGAGTGTACAGGTTTTTTAAAGGGTCTGCAATTTGAAACGTGCATGTAACACCCCTGGAGTTGCAGGCGTCAATAGGCTACGATGATCGCTTACCATGGTATTTAAAAAAACTGGCAAAAAATTGAATTGATGGATGCAGTAGCTTTTCTGTTTTGATTAATGCCAAGCGCTTTTTAATTATTGTCTAAATTGAGGAATAATCTTATTAAGCATATCTTCTGTACATTGACTTAAAATTAATATACTGTATATCGCACATAGATTAGATATATCTAAATAGTTAAGCACCTGTAAAACAATAATAATAACGGCAGCTATTTGATAACAATAATATTTAGTAGGTTAGCAGATAACAAAACAACTGGACAGCCCTGAAAAACACCTGATAGTTATTACGAGTAGATATGTGATTTACATTTCGGTGCATCCACACAACAAGTGATCATTAAAAATACCTACTTCTAGGGTCAGGATTTTCCCTGGCATGTCATAATTTTTGCTCCTTTGGCAGGATTGCGGGGGGACATGTCGAGTGTCAGAGTTTTTTACAACCCTCACCTTTTAACCATTAGAAGCTAAGCCATAAAAGTTTGGAATTTGGCAGAGGAAAGGGATGCTGTAGCTACAGCATATGGTGGCGAGTTAAGGGAATAGTGACCCACGAAAGAATAAGGGATTTAATGGGCGTTTCTATACATTATAGTAGTAACAGTAATGGTAAAACGATAGTATAAAAGCGACTGCATACATTGGACATATTACCGTCCGGAAGATGTCTGGATTTTAGTCAGGATATTCCATTTGTTCATACGGCAACCTTACTTACTGCTAAAGCCGGATAGGTAATCGAAATGCTCAGAAATCAAAGATTACTTTAAAACCCATCAAGATATGATAATATTATAAAATGATCTGATAGTGATTGAAGTGTAGGTACAGGTGGTATAGATGGCAATCAGGACTTTACTTTTTGACGAGTGAAAATTTGAGATTAGCGCCATAAAACCATTCAACTATAATTATATTATGGTAATTCAAGGTCAGATTCCAGTAAGTGAAGACGCGGTTAGATTTGTCACAAAAGTGTGCCGGACAGATCAATTAGGCACTTATTGAGTCGAGTTATTACTCAACAAGTATCACCGAGTCACGGGTAAGGGATAGAGCCGATCCATGCTTCCGCAGCAGAGGTGATAGGGGCAGGCAGGGGTCCATCAGATTTGTCACAGGATGTCGGTCAGATTCTAAGTTATTACTCAACAATTATAGCCCTAAATGACGCCTGAGTGGACGCTCGAAGCGGAGCGTTCGGTGGGGCGTCCAGCGTGGCGTCGGGCTCACAAGTGATTTGAGCAGCATATGTGTACGTTTGCATTTGTTTAACATGCACGCCGCACGCCCCGCCCCGCTGCACGCCCAACTCGAGCGTCCACTCAGGCCTTACATTAAGGGTGAGGATGGAACCTTTTTTTTTATACCACGACGGTGGCAAACAAGCATACGGCCCGCCTGATGGTAAGCAGTCACCAACCTATCTATGCTTCCGCAGCAGAGATGATAGACAGAGGAGAATCCGTCAAATTCGTCACAGGATGTCGGTCTGATGAGTTACTCACCTAGTATAGCTCCAAGGGTGAGGATGGAACCGATCCATGCTTCTTCGTTAGAGGTGATAGGGGCAGGCAGGGGGGAGTCCGTCAGATTGGCATCTTTCAGCTTGATGTTGACAGGAGACGTCCATCCCATGGAGTAACCCGTTGAGGCGATCGCTATGTTAGCTGTAAAAGAGATATTTAACTGTTAGTTTGCTGGTCAGATACCTGTAAGTTAATACTAACAACTATGGACTGTAACTGTCTGAAAATATTTTTATTTTTTTTATTTTATTTTTTTATTATTAATACATATAGATGTTAGTTTTTTGGGTTCCGTACCCAAAGAGTAAAAACGGGACCCTATTACTAAGACTCCGCTGTCCGTCTGTCTGTCCGTCTGTCAGGCAGGCACTCGGCCGGTTTTCTAATGTATTGTCTGTGACAATAAGTTTTCAACATGATCATCCAAGGCTTAACAAAATTAAGTCATAATATAGATGTAAATAAATGCTCATCATCATGCCATCGAACTTTATATTGTATCCTAAACGGGCATAAGCTAAAAAACCGGCTAAGTGCGAGTCGGACTCACACACGAAGGGTTCCGTACCATTAACTATAAAAACGGTCACCCATCCAAGTACTGACCCCGCCCGACGTTGCTTAACTTCGGTCAAAAATCACGTTTGTTGTATGGGAGCCCCACTTAAATCTCTATTTTATTCTGTTTTTAGTATTTGTTGTTATAGCGGCAACCGAAATACATCATCTGTGAAAATTTCAGCTGTCTAGCTATCACAGATCACGAGATACAGCCTGGTGACAGACGGACAGACAGACGGACAGCGGAGTCTTAGTAATAGGGTCCCGTTTTTACCCGGGTACGGAACCCTAAAAACGAGAAGAAATGGCGAACAGTCAATGTAGTTAATTAGTGAGTATTAAGTTGCAGTGCCCTTACAGGGTTCATAGCTGATCAAAATTATTATGTATCACCTTATTATGTACCTATGAAGGCAATAAATGACTGTATACTGAATACTGATAAGTTATCTTTTATTGTACAGTTATCGGTGTTATAAAAACAATTCGACCAATGATCTTTATTTTATAAACAACTTAAACAAGTATAAAAAGGTTAGATAAAGGTTATCTGGAAGAGATCGCACTTTAGCGATAAGGTCGCCTGTTGTTTACCTCTGTCTTCATGTATTATTTGTGTTTCCATGTACATTTATTCTGAGGTTGTGCAATAAAGATGATTTGTATTGTATTGTATCGTATTGTATAAATATCATTTTTTAAACAATTAAAACAGCAGAACATAGAAAACGTTTAACGCAAAACAACAAATTCAAGCACCTTTTTGTGCTTTCAATAACTTTAAAATTATCAGAAAGTAATATAATGGAGCCCAATTCAGATTTAACAACTTGTTACGGTTTTGATCTTATTTTGATACGACCTTGAAGATAGCTCACGCTGATTGGTGCATGAGAAAAGTATCTCTAATTAGGCATAGGCCAAATTTAAACTAAATCCGTTCAGCGATTTAGGCGTGAAGAGGTAACAGACAGACACACTTTTGCATTTATAATATTAGTATTGGATATGGATTGATCCTTATGTTTTTGTTACTTACTTAATTTTGAACTTAGTTCTGCTACCTAGTTAGTTTTAGTTCTAGTTTTAGTTTTATCAGGCCTCACTAAAAATCAGAGTCACGTAGTGTGTCCTAGGATTCACTTCGGGACATTAAGCTGAGTGAGGACCTTTTAGCACAATTCTGTTCGTCTATACTCTAAATGAATCAATGTTTTGTGTTAATAAAGATTTCTTATTCTTATTCTTATTCTTCTAAAAGTCGCGTGTGAGATTCGCGTCAATCACCAAGACAAGTGTCAGTGTCGTATCAAAACCAGTTCAAAATCATAACAAATTGTTACATTAGAATCGACCTCCATGTTTTAACAGCATCCTTTTGTTTTGAAATGTGCAAATTCAATAGGGGACATTACTGCAATGTTCTGCCATTAGAGTGCAGCACTAGCCTTTTTAGTAAACCATAGTGTAACTTATACATACTGTACCTTTAACAGGTTTTTGACAAGTTTTCAGAGATAATAAAATATGACATTGATGCACCAAGGCGTTTTGTTTAAAGAGATAACCTACAGGGAAACGCGAATCCGAAATTTCGCTATCTGTCTCTTTATCGCTCAAATATGCAAGTGACAGAGATGTTAGATAACGAAATTTCGATTTTCTTGTTTTACGATTGTGGTAGTGGCGCCACCTGCGCAGTTTCGCGTAATATTCCCTATTAAATTAATATATTTTTGGAATAGTTTATCGTTATCATATTATCAATATGAACTTGGGTCAAGTTTAAGAATGGTGTGAAGTATAAAAACATTTTTATCTTATTATTCAATTACGACTCTTCTAATGAGTGAAGTATTAATAAACATTTATATTGTATATATTTAGATGAATAGAATTAGTATACATTTCATAGTACATTCCATTCTCTTTTTATCCCTTTAAGGAATGGTTTTCGTGATAACTATGTACCTAAATGTCAGTGCTCGCATATACGACAAAAATATACGCGATTCTAAAATCGTGTCACAAAAATAAAATCGTAGTGCGCGTTTGGCCTTATACTTATTTAACTCAGAACGGAAAGAGTCAGTGGTGATAAATATAGGTATAGACATAACAGGTCCACAGTTAGTACAGCTACAGTAATTGTGTTGACATTCCCATTCGCCGTTTGAACTGCCATTTCTAACGAGACCCAACCCTCGTGTTTACGAAAACTACGGTAACTAACACGTATTAGTACGAAAGTCGCGATCTCGTAGCGATCAGTGAGAAACAAGTACAGTCACGGACTTTAATTATTGAACCATTTAAGGTTTACTTTACATTGGACATTTCATACCGTTGGTATTGACAACCAAATTAGCTTGAATCATAAATGGCTTAACACGTAAAGTCCGTGACTGTAGCTACGTATAAGTAGGTTTATCTCAGGCGGTTCTGACCCATAGAAAAATTATTGACGATTTTTTTTTAATCTTTGAAATTTTGTGAGGAGGTTCCGTAGTAAAATTTTTTTGTCGTTTCGTTTCGAAAAAGTTCAAAATGGCGGAAATTGGCATAAAGAACTTAAGCGCATTTCATTGAAGACTATTTAAAAAAAAAATTAAGCTTATCGCGATCCTCTACAGCTCAGAGAGCCACTCATAGTTTGGTAACTTTATTACAATAAATAAATACACGAATTCATGCCCGCACCCAAAACCCCCGGGGTATGATCATCACGTGGTTATTTTTAAACTTCAAATATACCTTTGGTCGAGACGACGCGTGGTTGTATGATTGCCCTGTCGCTATTATAGTTTAGTTGGATCGTCCTGTCTGTCGTAAGCGATCGGTACAGTCAGCAACGAATATGAAAAATTAACATTAGCTCTATTATAGACCGACTTCTTCTGCCTGCGACTTCGTTTGCGTGATGTTGATGATTGATAAAAAATATCTTATTTATGCCTTCTTCTGCCTGCGACTTCGTCTGCGTGGAATGATGATGTTGATAGTTAAAAACTATTCTTTATATGCCCTTTCCTGCGCCTCAAGCTAGGTATATCCATACCAAATTTAATCTAAATCCGTTCAGCGGTATAAGCGTGAAGAGGAGAACAGACAGACGGACAGACAGACAAGTCGTTAAGTGTTCATCACCATCGAATATAAATAAGTACTCAACTTTCTAGATATCGACCTGTCAGTTTATCATTGTCACAACAGCCGACATAGATGCATCTACTAAACTGTTGCTGATACTTTTGAACATGAATTGTCGAAATATTTAGTGATTTAGTTGTAATGTTTATTTAGGTTAACAGGCATTAATGAATTATTTGTATTTTACTATTTTATTTTCCAAGCCATATCTCGCAGATTTGTCACGTCATGTCATACAGAGGCAGAATGGTCTATCTAAAAATAACCACAATGGCGATACCGATTATTATAAACGCGACTGTGATTCGGAACGTACGGCCGTTTATCAATTATGTTTGGAAGTGGATAATTTAAACCAGAACCCGTGAACGTTGGACGTAAACATGTAACACTTCCATATATTAATATACGTCGAACACGAAATTTAGGAAGTAATTTGATTTTATGCTCTGTTAACATGGGAACATTTCTAAAAATAGATCTACCAATGGGCTGTGCCCTGAATAATTGTTTACATGATGCCAACGGCCGCTTTCTATCACCGCACCGCTCGCCGTCGGCAGGGTATTCATCCTCACACTAGAACCTAAATGGTCGCGTACTGTGCGGTTTAAGAGGAATTTCCTCCCGCGGACGCTTCGGCTGTTGAATGAGCTCCCTGCCGAGGTTTTCTCGAGGGGCTACAGTATGGGGTTCTTCAAAAAATGAGTGTACAGGTTTTAAATAGTCGGCAACGCGCATGTAATATCCCTGGTGTTGCAGTCAGCTGCAGAGAAAAGGTGCCACCCGTGCATAGAAGTTTGTATGCAACATGGCACCTTTTCTCTGCAGCTGACCGTACATAAATAGAAAGAAAATAGAGTAAGTAGAAGTTTAGTATGTAATGTTAAAATAATATCTTACCGTAAGTATTTGTTACCCCGATTGTGCCGAAATGCCACAAACCTACCCAAGGATACTTCGCTTTAAAAAAAACATTCTATCCCTACCACATAGTTGACATACGAGTAGGTACAGTCACCATCAGATATATCGGAGCGGTCAAGGCGCTCACAAATATCTGACCACGCCTCTATTGTCAAGGCGTTAGAGTGCGTGTTCAGATATTGTGAACACCCTGGCCGCTCCGATATATCTGACGGCGATTGTACCTACTTATTATAAGTTATGCACGAAAAAATATAAGCAAGTACCAGCCGACTGCTGGAGTGCTTAAAAAAGGTGGTGGAAACTATGTCATTGATAAGTCATTTTATCATTCACATAAAGTAAAAGTTAAATCTCATTGCCGGAAATATTATACAGTTAAATATTTGCACTTCAAGAATATTTTTACAGGGATTATTAACCTTATTACTATCTCATAATGTAATTAAATTTAGTTTTAGCAGACATTGAGCAAATAAAGCATTGTAATTGTTTGCTTAGTATTTTATTTATTTAAAATATGTTTTAAATAAAGTTACGTTTCGTCTACGAAATTACTATTAGAAATATCACGTGCTTCTTTTACATCGGTTACTATGTGGTGAGATAAGGTGATTTAAAGTAGGTAAAGTTAGGTGCAAAAATTACCCAATAGTAACATCTTTAAGTATGTGTGTGTTTTAATGTCTTTAAGTATGTAGTGTGAAGACGTTGATGTCGATCAAAGTTATAGACAAATGTAGGTACATAATTAATACATAATAGTATTCCTTAAAATATGCTACAAAAATAACATGCAAGTACTTGACACTTTTTTTTAGTAATTTGGGCGCTGAATCTGGAAATGTTGACGTTTTTATGTAGGATTGGTACGTTTCTGCCCCCGAAAAACCGGGTTAAATTGTAGATGTGTCTGGCGGTTAAATCTGTCACTGTATGGCGGGACCACGATAACAGTATGTCTGTAATTCAAACCATACATTGACAGATTTGTCCGCCATCCACAATAAACTAAACAGGGCCATAAACTCGATCATGCAACCGCAGCACGAAAGTGCAGAGAACTCTGACTTTGAACCGCCGGCGCAGGTGAAGTTCAATGCCGCGCAGCGCGTGCGCCGGTTGCTAACGATACCACTCGCGCTCTGAGGGCCTACGGCGAACACCGAAGTTCGCAAGTTGCGGGTATATTTCTCTGTCACTCTAATTACGCCTTAATTAGAGTAAATGAGAAAGTTACCCGCAAGTTGCGGGGTAGACCCCAGAACTATCCTCTGAAAAATTTGGATGGTGAACGGATAATCCCAAAAAATCCTGTTCCTTTATAAATTGTTATCGCAATAAAATCGTCAGGTGACAACACAAAATCAATAATTACCGTAAAATGGTCTTACTTTGCTCCAATTTTTGCTCCACTTAAAGGAAATTTGGAATAACTTTTTAAACTGTTCATTATTAAATATTCACAAAATCATATATAACAAATTATATCGGTAAATCAACTTTATGAAATGTTGTTTTATATAAAACGAAGGTATGAAAAAGGAGCACAATATTCCCATTGTTTGGGGTATTTTTGCTCCTACCTATAGATTACTTAGGGGTGCAAAATTACCCCATTGTGCGCCAATTTAATAGGGCCCGCCGAAAAAGATTACTTTTATGACTAACGTAGCAATTCAAAATATATATATACAGAAATTATATACTGTACTACCTAACCTAAACTTTAGGTACATTTTTCGCCTTATTACAAGGGGTTAAGGTGCAAAGTGTAAGAATATCATTGATGACATTGACGTTGATTGTTTTGATACGGACAAGGATAATTTTTGATTTATAATTTTTTTGCAATTTGTGACTTTTGTTACCTGATGAAATGATCTAATGATGATGAATCATGAATCTAACAAGCCGTTGATAATCGTTTGTCCTTCAACTCCGTCTAATCTAACTCTGCACCACCTTTAATCACTTGTCTGGAAGTGCTCTAGATAAAAGTCATATAAAAAAAACCCTTTATGCTGTAACCTCCATACTTTGTCACTGCCAAGTCTGTGCAGAGTTATAAAGCCTGATTCTAGTTTTAATATATGTATATTAAAATATTATGTTATATTAAAATTTGAATCAGGCCGATAGTATTTTTCACATAGCTTGGGTACGGTGAGAGCTGTCATGTCCAAACAATTTATAGTAGGCCGAAATGAATGCCCAAAAAAAAGGTATAGAGGGAAATGCTTGGAACACAATTTTTGACTTCGTAGCTTTGTTTGGACTATTTAGGAGGTGAACATATCAAAAGTCCCCGGCCGTAATCCTGGTGCTGGGGGGGAGAGGGGGGTTTGAAGGTTCCATTTTTCGGTTTTTCGATTATATCTCGGAAACTATGCGTCTGAGCGACTTGGCCACTTATACAAAATGAAAAGAAATTTAATTTGTTACAAGTTTTATTAAGTCAAGTTTTTCGATATCTTGTATAGTTTTTGAGATATCCGCTCTTGAAGGTTTATTTAGGGCTCTCAATTTTATCTTGATTATTTACATTAGTGAAGCTGCTAGGCCGGGTTTGGTATCGTTTTCGTATAAATCGGGGGTGCTGGGGAAGTCAAAAATTGTGTTCCTAGCATTTCCCTCTATACCTTCTTATTGCTTGGCCTATAGCTTTAAAACGTAAAATGTACATTGAAATGACAGCTGTCAACGTACCCAAACTATGTTAGAAAGAGGTTAGCTAATGTTTTATGTATACTAGCGACCCGCCCTGGCTTCGCACGGATAGTTCAACTAATTTACACAAAACCTTTACAAATTATACATATAAACCTTCCTCTTGAATCACTCTATCTATTAAAAAAACCGCATCAAAATCCGTTGCGTAGTTTTAAAGATCTAAGCATACATGTGGACAGACGGACAGACAGCGGAAAGCGACTATTTTTTACTATGTAGTGATATGTCGGTTCAGTGTAGGTGAAGTCCAATGGCGATCGGCGCGTGCGCCGGAAGTTAGCGATTACACTCGCGATCTGTTTGTGGCTACGCAACGTGACAGCACTTAAACTATTGCATAATAATATGTTACAGTACATATGGTGCTACTTTCTCGCACTAGTGCGTAAAAGAGCACTTTTCGTGCATATGTCGAGTTTAAAGGGCCATATGTACTGTAAAACGTTGTACGATACACGTGCGAATAGGTAATTCGCAACTTGTGTCGATTTAAAACACTCCCTGCGGTCGTGTTTTAATTTATCGCCACTCGTTTCGAATTTTCTCTTTTCCGCACTTGTATCGTAAATAACTATTATTTTGTACAATAAAGTTTTTTAAACATTACATAATGTGTGTTGATTTTAAAACTTTTTTCATTAAGCATGTATGTTAAGGGTTCAATGTTTTTATATCAATTACATTCATAATTTCTCCATGTAATTTTGAACCTCACTGTACGCTAATATTAATCTACTACAAGCATAGAGTACAAACTTTTGTTTGGTCAAAAACAAATGACATTTGTACGGTCGGTGCCCCAACTTACTGTCCGCGCGCGAATTCCGTGCACGGCTGAGGAATGGTTAGGAATGTTGGGCGTCATGACAGAGTGGTGTCATTTTGTACGTACGGGCGCGGCGCACACCCCCCACTTCCTCGACCTCCGAATGCACGGAATTGGCGCGCGGACAGTAAGTACCCACGTCGCCATACTAATTGTAAAGATAGAAAAGTGGATACTTATGTTAGGGAACCGACTGTACCAAGGTAACGAATTATATATAAGCAGGGTTTATATTGTACAATACATTATGCCAGTAGCTCTAATTCGCTTTATATAGTAAAGACGATAACACGCTTACCGGCCTAATCTAGAGCCAGATAACGACCACCCGCGCAGATAATACCATATTATGTTAATCTGCTGTTGTAAAATAGATGTGATAGTGAACACTCATATAATAAAGAGTATTATATCTATTTAGTTATGCGTAGTCCGACAAGAAATTGTAGAAAAATATTGAGGGCGCCACTTCCTACGTAACTGTTTTTGACGTAAAATGCTTAAATATGGCAACAATTTAAAGCCTGACCAGCAATATATGATCACGAGCCAAGCGAAATTTCACTGGAACTGATATTTTCATATTGTACTGTCACCCTATACATGAAAATAACAGCGCCCTCTTGACAGTGATCATATATTCCTGGCCCCAATTTCACCACGGTGACAGGTGCGACAATTGTCGAAATCACTATTACTGACGTCACATGCCTCCATAGGCTACGGTAACCGCTTACCATCGAACGGGCTATGTGCTTGTTTGCCACCAACATTTTAATAAAAAAAAAAACTCCATTATATCGCCAATAAATAAGTACTTATTTTGCGATGCTAATGACAATTGTCACATGAGACACGACAATTGTCGCAAAATTCTGACACAGAACTTATTTCCTGTCAAGAATTACCGAAAATTCTTATAAATCTTGTGACAATTATCATCATCATCGTCATAAACGTACCTGTTTTTTGCCGATATAATAAAGTTTTTTAAATATTACAATGATGGTGGCAAACAGGAATACAGCCCGCCCGATGGTAAGCGGTAACCGTAGCCCATGGATGCCTGTGACGTCAGCAACATTGATGTTTTACAATTGTCGCACCTGTCACCGTGGTGAAATTGGGGCCTGGTCAGGCTTTAGTATGGAATTTTTTTAGTTCCATTTTATTTAATTTCTTCTATTTTGTGTCGCATTATTCTAAGTACATGAATTAAAAATATTTTCCAGAGCCAGTTGTTAAGCGAGGTTTAGACTAGCAAGTACTTGCATGCAATTTACGTTACATTGCTGACTGCTAAGGTAAACTGCATTCAAAAGTTTGATCAGATACCGCAATGTAACGTAAATTGCATGCAAGTTTTTGCTAGTCTAAACCTCGCTTAATGATTCAAATTCAAACAAATAGTGACAAATACACTTTCTTTACTTAATAACACAATTAGTGCATATCGAACGAACGCTATCGCGACAATCCTAGTAAGAGCATTACCCCAAAAGATAGTTCCATAATGAAGCCCCGTCTTAAAATACTAATGGTAGACAAATATACTCAATTACTCAGTATTAAGAGGTACCTAGAGTCTATCTAAACTCACTATGCACCGATTTAAATTAAATAGAACAAAGTGGGAAAATGTCATTATAGAATAATTTTGAGGTCACAATGTAAGTTTCAATTAGCCTCTTTGCCTCTAGGGTGGTTACCGCTGGTTTGTTGGATGGTTTGGGCCTGTGATTGCTACGGCCTACGGCGTAGCACTTTCATCGGATTTCGTAGAGCGCCTACAATTTATTTTAAGAAATTGACTTTTGAAAAGCATTTCTTGAGTTTATAATTTTCTCATTACTCTAAGAGCGTTTTCACATTGTCCGATCCGATATCGGATGTCGGATGAAAGTAAAATGTGAGACACGAGTTTTTCTGTTTTATTATATTGTAAGAGTACCTACCAAGATTTTTTAATATATAAAACTGATTTCGATGTTTAAGCTGACTTTTAGCTACGTTTAACGTACGTATTGAGATTCGGAAACCTTTCTTTGATAATTTTTGCACGTGATTCTTAATTATTTACATACACGTGACGATATTTGCAAGACGTATTACTAGTTAAAACTAGACGGTTAGCAAATACATGCGGCACAGACATGACTGCCAAATTTACTTAAATATTATACTGTTGATACTGTTTAATACCCTTTTAATTAAAGCATTTACTTTGTCACTTTTTGTGTACCGACGTATCACAATTAAACAAACGTACAGTTTATCTAAAATATATGTGATGACGTACTTAGTGCTTAGGCAAATAGATATTGTTTATTGGCTTCAAATAATTATCAATTTTTAGTACCAGTAACTTTGTTGCCTTTTGTAACGGGGTTAATTTGCGTCAAATCCGGTAGTTCTGAATTTTTACCTCTATAACTCGAAAACTGAAATTTGACCTCTATACCTCGAAAAAATTGAAGTATTCTTTTAATTTGTTACCTCCATATCTCAAAATTATTTATCAAAAAACCTCTGTTAATCAAAGAAAATAATAAAAGCGCAATTAAAGCATATGTATAAATTACCTCTATAATACGAATTTTTCTTGCGTTTTACCCCCGTAACTAGAAACCTCTTTAAGACGAACAAAAACCTAGAACCTCCCTAAGTCGATGCCGTCTATAAAACGAAACCTCGTTAGTACGAAGTTTTCGGCGTTTCCCTTCAGATTCGTACTAATATATGTAGAAGTTCCACTGTAAATTGTTGGGGGCTTTTCCAGTGTTTTGTTTGCCATACGTACGTGAGTGGTCTCTACACTATACGAAAAATGTGTTTCGCCATCACACATACTTCCCCTGCGGATTGACTTATTTTTGGGGCATGTGATGCGGAGGGATGAAAGTCATGTGACAAGAAAGGTATTAAGAATGAATGTGGAGGGAAGTACGAGGAGAGGAAAACCGAGGAAAAGGTGGATGGACTGTGTGAAAGATGATATGAAACTAACGCAAGTGAATGATGAGATGACGGGTGACAGAGATGTATGGAAGAAAAAGACATGCTGCGCCGACCCCAAGTGAATGGGACAAGGGCAAGCGAATGATGATGTAAAATAGGAAATCTAAAGGATTCATAATTTTTAAAAGTTGTTATACATAGCATATACAAAGCACGCAAAAGCACAAAAATGGAGATGGGCAGGACATGTTGCCAGGCTGTCTGACTCACGCTGGACCTTGCTAGCTACAACCTGGAAAGGACCTGCAGGCAAAAGACGGTCCGGGAAACCAAATAGCCGCTGGACTGATGACATAAATAAAACAGTCGGGACAAACTGGAGACATGTAGACAAATAAGGATAGATGGAAGTCCTTGGAGGAGGCCTTCAACCGATGAGGGGTTCTTGTCCGCAAACTAAATTTTTGTTATAGATTATAATATCAAATTACTTAATAATATATGTGAAATTTTTTATTATTTAATTTAACTGTAACAAAACTGACTTATTAAATATAATTAACTTGGACTCGAAATAAAAGGCTTTTTTATTTTTTATTTTAATTTTATTTTAATTTTATTTATTTATACAAAAGTTTTATCATTTGAGGAGTACAATAATAAATATATATGTTTGAATACCCTCTATGTTATTAGTTCTTTCGCTAATTTCATGCAAAATAAATGTATTTGTGTAGTTTTAAGTTCTCATGTAAGTGAATTGTCAAATTCTTAGTGAGAATAAAGAATCTTAAACCTAAACCTAATTTTGTGCTCGTGTTACAGGCCACACCCACCCGGTATAAGAAACAACTTTATACGCAACGTAGGATTATAAGAAAGGTGAATACCCTCAGCTAGATTCGTCTATCACTATGGGGGGTAAATTATCTATATAATCAATATCTATTCAGCTTTACCGTCAATGTGGCGACCACAAACACGATACGGGATATCGATTAGATATGATAAATGTGATATTGGCTTATGCAGAAAAACAACGTAAATACCCATGTTTACACTGATAAGATATTTAAAAAAAATTTTTTTAGCTTAGAATAAATTTAAATTGAAAAAATTACTGCCTTGGGAGAGACTTGAACTCACGGCCTCTGGATCGATACTCCAGCGCGCTCTGAAAAGGCAGTAATTTTTCCACTTTTAAATTTATTCAAAATAATGTTTGTTTAATTTAGCAATTTGCGTGACGACTTAACATAATAATTAATATAATAATTTAATTAGTATTTTAAATATTAACAATAGATTTTAAGTCACCATGTACCTAACCCCAATGGATCCTAGTTATCTTAATAAAGAAATTATAAATTAAATTAAATTAACATAAATTGTTAATTTATCAATATTAGCACTAACTTTAACCATTATTAATATTAGGGGAAATAACGCACTCCTTTGGGGTGGGGGTGGGGTTTTCATTATTAGTTTTAATCGTGTGTCGATAGATGGCAGTAAATTTACTATGACTACAAAATTAACTATGAAAATAACCCTTCCCTCTATACTATCTATTATCTTTTTCTGTAGTTGGCGATATATCGAATAGTGAACCATCTTCTTGTACCATCTAAATGGGGCTTAAGTATCGCCATTTTGGTTTTTCCCTTAAAATAAAATCACATACAGTCAATATTTTCTCATGGTGATTACACTGATAACGGACAGACCACATACGATTTCCATTGATAACAACAAAAAACAATAGGTTATCAGTATTTACAGTGTAAGTACAGATAGTTATACACATTTTATTTGAGGTCAAAATATTTATTACGCGATAATGTTATTGCGGTTATTAAATACGTCATGTGAATGATAGGTAATCGGCTTAGTAGATATGTTAATGGAGTGTTTTGAATGTTGTAATACAATTTAACATAGAAAATTTTACTCAAAAAGTTTTTATTTAATTTGTCGATAGGCATAGGCACTTTGCTGATCTATAGACGTGATTTTAATATTGAATTTGTGAAGAAATATTTAGACCAGAGATTTTGACTCAGGCCTAAAAATCGGAAGCCAAAATGTTGATATGTATTTGTTTTACGTATTTGAGTAAGTGACGATATAATTATGTATGTTGTTTTCATGTAAATTAAAAAACATTATAATGATTCACTAAATGGTATGTAGGTACAAAGTCGAGGTTACTGATATATATACGTTACACTTGAGTAAACATACTATACTATTGGCTATTGTTTCTAGAATTTTGCAGGAGCAGAACTCATTTATACTTGCTTCTACTTTCAATCATATTTTTAATAAGATATGGTTTACTTTAGAAGAACTAATGGTACATTTTGTTATTTTAAGTCAGTGAATAACGCAGTTAAAAGTGTTATCGACGGCGGCTAAGTACACAACATTAGATCATCCATAAGCTATCTTGTTGATTAAAATACATAATTATTAATTAGCTACACATTTAAAACGTTATTAGGTCACACACTTTTAGCGGCAAATAATTTTCGAAACATAAATAATTATTTTTGAAAGAAAAGAACGCGCGAATGGTTGATTGTTCGTAAAAATTTTGAAAATTCAAAATTAAATTTAAAAAAATCGCACTTTTGTGTCCAAGCTGGTTGAGTGGCTATGATTATGATTATTAAAAAAATGTACGATTTCTATAATAAGTAAGTACCTAAGTGGAATAATTAAATACAACTTACTCTTAGATCTAAATAATAAATTGAGGATAGAAAAAAATCCATTTTCATTTTTTTTGTTGAGAGTTATTAATTTCCTGCTACCCTAAGGCTGCCTAGGTGCCTAGCAGATATCACTTTTTAGCGACAAGACCGCCTGGTGTTACCTAGTATAAAACTCGTATTTCATGTTATATTTATTATTTTCACTTTATAGTGCAAAAAAAAGAATATTTACCTACTTACCTTACAAATATTCCTCAAAGCGCGTAACATAATTATACACAATTTATTTCACGATAAACTATTAAACATCTACTTAACTACAAACCGTTATGTTTAACGACTGTAGACACATAATTTATATGCTAAACAAATGTGAGTACACTCAGTAATCGGTTAAACAGTAGTCTAGTATTATTACCGGCCAGGAAAACAAAGTACAATCAGGAAAACACATCCTTCCTGCTCTAGAACATTCTATGACATTATTAGGCATGGCATTCCAAATATGGTGCGTAGTCAAAACACGTGCTTGTTATAATTGATTAGTAGTAAGGTTTCCTTCATTCTTGTATTGTCTGAGGTCTAACTCTGTCCTTTTCCGCTTTAATGGGAAGAGCAAGCTTTGATTACAAATATGCTAGAAGACTATTTTCTTACCTTTGATTGGATATTTTAAGATGGGACTAAGAGCGTTTCACATTGTCTGATCCGATATCGGATGTAGGATCCTACATCCGCGTAGTCAGGCCGCGGGCGCCATCTATAGCGGTCACGCACACTACAATATTAATGCCAATCGCACTCCCCTGCCCGCCGCATGTGTCCGCCTTTTTTGCGTTATTTATCATTTTTTACTAATAATGATTTATTAAATGCATAAATAAATATACAGAGAAACACATACCTATATCTTACATTTTACTTCCTCCCGATATCCGATATCGGATCGGACAATGTGAAAATGCTCTAAGAGTAGTCGAACATAATAAAATTATTAAAAAATACGCATTATTTAAGTATTTTTTTGTCGAAAAAAAAAACGATCCTGTTTATCGAGCGATTTATCGACAGTAAAAATATTATTTAAACCTTACAGTACAAAAGGCGGACTGGCTATGGCTATGAAATTAATAATAATAAGGCAAAGCATTATTATTATAAATTTCATAATTTTATTACTATCTAAGCCGCAAAAAAAGCCTGCGAGATCTTTTCGAATTAAAGGAAACTCAAAAATACCTTCGTCCAAGAAATAAAATTCTTGTCACAAGACTTTCAATCTAGAATTTTGAGAATTTAACATAGATTATCTTAGTCCAAGGATCTTGGGGATACATCAGTTGAGACATATCTGCGATATCTGGTTCTTAATTCAAAAATATGTTTTGTTTAGCGTTACGTAATGACTAATGTCATTATGAAGAGTTCAACGAACCTACATAACATCTTACAGACGTAATTTATAAGGAAACTCTCCGTACAGGAAAAGCAATTCGGAAATGTCTTGTTTCCTGCTATATGATTAGGCTCGTAATGTAATTATACTGACCATTTGCATAATTTATTAGGTGCAACTTTATTATTACCAGATTGTTTACATTACTGGAGTAGGGAGGAAAAGCGTCATGCCTATGTATGTAGTAGTTCTTGTATAGTAGGTAATGTGACCGCAAAGCAAGTAAGCAAAGATATTACGATCCGGGGGCCTAGCTATGATGCCACTATATGTTCATTTAAAACGAACTTAAATAAAAAAATCACAAAGAGTATAAGTACATACCCTTTAGTTGAATTTATTATTATTATTATTCAATAAGCAGGCAGGCAGTTGTGACAACTGATATTGCCGGTATCCAGTATAGTCCCGGACCCGGGTATGTCCTTAAACTACGTCCAAAAGAGGTATGGGCACTGTGAATGACATCTCGCTTTGTGTGGTAGGGCACAGGACAGCGGATGTCATTCCAGATCTAGAGCAAAGCCCAACTGGGGAGGTACCTCCACCTTACAGAAAACCGCAGCCAAATAACACTAGACCCTACTAACAGTGTTGTGTTCCTGCCGGTGAGTAAGGTTGCCAGAGCTCGAGGGAGAGGAGTGTTAAGGTCGGCAACGCGCATGTAACTCCTCTGGAGTTGCAGGCGTACATAGGCTACGGAGACTGCTTAACATCAGGCAGGCCGTATGCTTGTTTGCCACCGACGTAGTATAAAAAAAAGTCATTTACAATTATCATTGATAAGTAAATGTATAGGTATGCTTGTCTAATTTATTTTTAAATTGATTCGCATTTTGTGCTGAAACCACATCTTCGGGGTTTGTTCCAAGCCTTCACTCCTCGTTTGCTCAGAAACTGGTTGTTTACATTTTTAAGAGCCCAGTGGAATAGAGTACCTATATAGTCAAGACTGCTGTAGGTAAGTATTTGTTTACTTTTATTTCATTTTTATAGCCATATTTTACCGTAATACACAAGGTCAAAATAGATACACGTTTTCACCTTATTTCAGTGGATGTATACATATTTATGACACTTACTATTCTGTAATTTGACTGTGTAATTAGTGTTTTTGCTGAAATCACAATCAAGTATCATCATCGAGTAATTACTAATGACGTCACGCTACAGATGATACGAGTGTTACGTTTCCGTCTGATTTACTGCGAGTTTATTATGTACTTGTACACTCAACTATTTTTCATCGAGCACATAAATAAGTCTGAAAGTGAAACTACACATTCTTCCTTCAATTTAAAAATTATGTACAATTTTTTTTACGAAAGCGCCCTGCGAACTGACAGCTGTTCTTTAATCTTTTGGACCACCATCAACAGAGGCGCCAACTGGTGAGCAAAAAACGATAGCCCTCATTTTGTTTTTCGTTTGGCGTTTGTCCATGTACGATTGTCACCTTGCCTAGGCCTCTTTGTGTAGCCAACATTGTGTAGCCTGTAATTTTCGTAAAACTCATTATGATCGTACAAAAAACTAATGGTATTTTAAGCTGTTTTATTTGGCAAAAAATCCGATTTCGGTCGGACACTACTGTACCCTATTGTAAATTTCATTCGATACGCGTTTGCATTAAGCCTCATTTTGTATGGGATTTTGAGTTTCCAAAACGTCCCGCTTGGCGCGCTGTTCAAAATCCCATAGAAAATGAGACTTAACGCAAACGCGTACAGTCATGGGCATAAATATATATACATTCCCAATGTTTCAAAAATATATGTACGCTCTTACACCTTAGACAATAAAGTCTTGTTCACATATTTTTAAGCCATTTGTCTGGATCGATATTTTTGCCTTCGAAAAGCTATCGAACAAAATTTTCACTAGGGGTTCTGATTATATTATCGCATACATTACAAAGATTGTTAGGTAGTATATCTTAAGTACTCGTAGATTAATATTAGGGTACAGTAAGGTTAGGTGGCATTGGATTGGACATATCCTCAGGAAACCTGACACCCACCTATCCAAAGTGGCCCTGACCTGGAAGATGCCCGGCAAGCGGAAACATGGTCGCCCTAAATCCACTTGGCGTCGTTCTGTGGAGCAAGAGCTGGGTGTATTGGGGATGGGGTGGGAGGAGGTTACCCAAGCTGCCCAAGACCGTAGTCAATGGAAAGACAAGATTCGGGCCCTACACCCCAGCAGGGGGTAACAGGAAAAGAAGAAGAGAAGAAGAGACAGTAAGGTTCAAAATTGCATGGAGAAATTATGAATGTAATTGATATAAAAACATTGAACAAGTTGTTACAAAGATTCCGCTAGACCGCTAAAACCATCGGTTCACAATCGTCTTATCAAATAATTCAATTATAATGTCGTTGCAAATTCACTTAAAAATGTTGATAACTTTTGCCCTTCAGTTTATCAATTGAATATTATTTTTACGAATGTTTAAAACTTACGCAATAACATGTCAAAGGAAAATATTTTTTTTAAAACGTTCTGAACACGTGATATTTTTAATGCAAAATAACGTGGTAAAAACAGATAATTGTTGAGTTCTGCAATTCTTGAATGTAATTGAGGAATTTCTATGAAGCATTGAAACTTAATAAATAAAAATAAACGCATAAATATCACGGCACGATCTTCCATTACACAAAAGGCTTAAATTCCCTAGAGGCCTAGCCGAGCTGACAATCTTTGATAGAAAACGCCAATTAAAACTTCAATCAGGGGAGCGAAACTCCTCCTTTCGGGTCATAGTTAGACCTAGCATTACATAGATCAGCTATACGCGTGCGCCCGTGAGGGACAAAACATACGCAATGCGACGATATGATTGGTCGAGTAGATTTGTAGCCCACCATAAACCATACTTTTACGGTGGGGAATTAAAAAAAATGTTAGACTGTGACAAGGACATAGGAATAACAGCGCTTTCCCTGCTACTCCTACTGAAAGATACACAAGACTATCCGTTCGGTCATTCCCCCCCCCCCCCCACCCGGCTCAGCATGCTACGAGCAATTATTAAGGTCGACACAACTTGACGTCCCTGTGCGTGCACGACCACAGATAAGATAATGACTTTAATTTTGACAACCCTAAATAGCAGAAAGGGACAGCGCCACACTTTAGAAAGGGATAGCATGATTCCCTGAATCGCTGTCAAGTTTTGTAGGAAGTTTCTTTTCTGTACGGTAGTGCTATTACTTATTCTGTGCTTCAATGGCATCTGTCATTCTAATTATTTTTTTTCGTTTGGCGTTTGTCGATGTACGATTGTCATCTTTGCTAGGCCCCCTGGTCAGCTAAGCCCCCCGGCCCCAAAGTAAATGTAATAGGGCTGTGTTTTAGGCAGGTACATATACCTTTTCACCTCAGCAGCTCGAACAAGCCTACTTTCGTCACTCCCTGGAGTGAAGAAAGTGCGACTTTCCTCACTTCCTGGAGTGAAGAAAGTGCGACTTTCCTCACTCCAGGGAGTGAAACAAAGTAGCTTTTTAATTTAGTGAAGGCCATGAACTGCTCGCTTCGCTCGTAATTCAATTATAAATAAATAAATAATAAATAAATAAATATTATAGGACATTCTTACACAGATTGACTAAGCCCACGGTAAGCCCAAGGAGGCTTGTGTTATGGGTACTCAGACAACGAATTATACCTATAGATTCTTTCGCTTTCTCGAGACTCAAAATCAACACTCGCAAGAAAAACCAACTTTCCTCACTTGCTGCACAAATAACTATTTTTAACCTCCAGGCAAACTTTTAAGCTTAATGGCAAATCTGATGATTTAAACGAAGATGAAGACTGTCTTGGATTCCTGACGTCAAATCATCTATAATCTGTGGGTTTTTATCATCTTTAAGTACTTTTATTAGTTAACACAGTGCACTATGTACTTATAAGTACATTGAGAGTTCACATCACTGACCTCGCATGCTCATAAGTCTACGAAAATAAATTACCTACTCATTGTTTACCGTAACCAACTGTTACTTTCTATACCAATAAACTTTCAATAGGTATGTGTAATCATCTGTGCAGAGTTAGTTTTGACAAATTAATATCAAGAGTTGTAGAAAAACTAGTCTAGAGTAGCAATGAAAAATTGTAGGCGGCGGTAATATGAAAATGATATATACCCTAGTTGCTAAGAGTAGGAAGAAATATAGCATAGATTGGACCTGGGGAGCCGACCCTCCCCCCCCCCTTTTTTTGAGGGGTAGGCACAATTGGGCCAAATTAGCTTTGTTTAACATTAGGAACAATTGTGCCAAGAGGCATCGCCTGAGACAAAACTGCATACTCACTGCACTTAGTGCACTCACATAGCCTACGAAATCAAGTAAATAAAAAAATAATTATTATAAAGAAACAAAAAACCCGACTGCACACTAAAAAGAGGAAAACAAGCCCCATAAGAAATATTGTTTAATCAAATGTTAAAACCAAGCTATGGAATACCGTTTAAACAATATAAAAAATGCACTATGAAATGTGTATGAATTCTATAGTTAAATAAATAAAAACTTATTCTAAATACTAACTAAATAATTATAATTTATAAATGTTGAAGGATTTGACGCAAACGCTAAATGTATAAAGTTACTGTATTATAAACTAAAGTGTACTAAAAATCAAAACACAAGCTATTTTTAAAAGTCGCGGAACAAAATGTTGGTCAGTTTGAGGACTACAGCCTACAGTTTAATTTATAGCTCCTATGGTGTATAACACTACATAGTATAAAACAAAGTCGCTTTCCGCCGTCTGTCCGTGCGTCTGTCCCTATGTATGCTTAGATGTTTAAAGCTACGCAACGGATTTTGATGCGGTTTTTTTAATAGATAAAGTGATTCAAGAGGAAAGTTTATATGTATAATTTGTAAAGGTTTTGTGTAAATTAGTTGAACTACCAGTGCGAAGCCAGGGCGGGTCGCTAGTATATAATAAAGTTCTAATAAGTCAATCAATCTAGTATAAAAGAAAACTCAATTAACATTTTCATTGAACCGGCGATTTAGAGCATTAAATGAGTGTGAATTTAATCGCATTATATAACCATTGATACCGCTATAATGTATTGATAACTTGCACTGATAAGTATTTGAACTGCAATTATTCACGGAAAATCACGTTTTCAATCAACCTATAATATTAAAAGAGATAGGTATTTAAAAAACATGGTATTTTGATGCTTTATGAAATATGACTAGGGTCGGCAATGCGCATGTAACACCCCTTGGTGCCTGGCCACGATGCCAATCATTTGCGCTACGATAACGAAACGCTATCTGAGTCTCTATCGCACTTATATGTAAGAGTGATAGAGAGACAGAAAACGTTTGGATGTGGTAGAGCAAACGAGTGGCATCTTGTCTAGGCCCCCTGGAGTAGGCGTCCATAGGGTACGGTAACCGCTTACCATCAGGCGGGCTGTTAGTATGCTTTTTTGCCACCGACGTAGTATAAAAAAGAGTATAATTTTCGTGGTAGTAAAATCGGCACACCTCGAATTTATAGACGGAAAAAGGCGAGAAATATAAATTCTTCCGTTGATGAAAGTACCATGTTTACTTTTTGAATTTGTAATCTTTACCATTAAAAATCACTTTTTATCTAGCATTTTTTTTTAATTTCTACATATATTTAATTAGTTTCAAACGTTATACGAGTATATACATCAGTCACGTAGGTACTATGTGTTGTTATTCATTCATTTTAATTGTATAGTATTCACGTATCTACCTACCTACTTTGAATCGTTTATTTTTACATAAAACTAGCACTGGCTTTTTTTTTAAACAATTATCGACTGGATAGCACTGGCTTTTAAAAGTTACGCACTAATTCTACTAAAACATAAAATTACTTGTTTACTTTTCAATCTCACAAACTACCGGCCAGTATTTTACTTATATAAAAACAAATTACAGTTGGTCAAACCAAATTGTCAGTAAATAAGAACTAAAAACTATACTCATCTTTTTGTTTGGGTGTTAGTACTAGTGTAAGACAAAGATAGTATGATTCTCTCTGTCTATGTTTGAAATGAGACAGTCCGTTGACAAACTTGTTGGTCAAGCAAATCTTGTCAGTAGAAAAAGGCGCGAAATTAAAATTTTCTATGGGACGATAACCCTTCGCACCTACGTTTTTTAAATTTGCCGCCTTTTTCTACTGACAAAATTTGCTTGACCAACTATATATTTCATAAACTTCCCTTTAGGGTTTTCCTATTAATTTATACTTGTTTTTATTAACTATCTAACATTAAAAAAATAAAGATCTCCTGTCATAAATTCTATACTTACTAGAAGATCCCAAACATTGTAAAAAAACCTTAACATTTTACGAAAATTCACTTTTCCATCCAGCCAGCACAACACTTCACTGGCTAAAACTTTGTAGCCAGGCAAAAAAAAACACTTCACATTCAAATTTCGAATAGTTTTTACGTACCGACGCCGGCGATGACGTACTGCCGCCACAGTTGTCCCTTCTCCATGGTTGGTCTGTTGCTTACTGGCGCGCCGGGCACCGGGTCGTATGAGTAAGTTCGCTCGTCCATACGTCACGGCACGTCACACTACGTGCAAACCCGGTTTGTAGCTGTAACAATGTTTATATTATTATTATAAAATGCAAATTAAATAATGCAAAATACTACCTGTATTTTGATTAAGGTGCCGTAGGTTCTGAGAGCGGAGTTTTATAAAAATCGTACCGCTTTTTAGAGCACAGAACGGTCGCCATAAATTTAATTAACAATCTTGAGGATTTTCTCTAGTGACTTCATCGATTCGAATTCTGATTTTTTTACTTTCGCGCGATAATAAAAAATCACAAACATAGGTATAAAACGCATTTTTTTTACTATTTATGCACAAAAAGCTATAAAATATGAAAATTGATTCTAAAAATGCGGAATTCTATTTTTGAGGGAACACGTCGATAACATTTTATTTGTTAAAACTTACAACAAATTATAATTCAAAAATATGACATCTAATACATAACATAATTAATAACATAATTCAAAAATATGTCCCGAGCACGCACACCTATCTCGCTCACGCACGCTCAGTGAGAATGAGAGAAGAACACGAACCTATGGGGCCTTAAGCTATCATACGGACTCGTACACAAATAAGAGTTGTAGGCAATTAGAAGACGTTATCCTTACTCATCTTCCTCGCGTTGTCCCGGCATTTTGCCACGGCTCCATGGGAGCCTGGGGTCCGCTTGGCAACTAATCCCAAGAATTGGCGTAGGCACTAGTTTTTACGAAAGCGACTGCCATCTGACCGTCCAACCCAAAGGGGAAACTAGCCTTGTCGGGATTAGTCCGGTTTCCTCACGATGTTTTCCTTCACCGAAAAGCGACTGGTAAATATCAAATGATATTTCGTACATAAGCTCTGAAAAACTCATCGGTACGAGCCGGGGTTTGAACCCGCGACCTCCGGATTGCAAGTCGCACGCTCTTACCGCTAGGCCACCAGCGCTCTCAACGTTATCCTTACTAATATTATAAATACGAAAGTCTGTCTGCCTGTCTGTTACCTTTTCATACTTAAACCGCTGAACCGATTTAGATGAAATTTGTACGCTGGGGTGCCAAGCTAATAACTTTGCTGACATTGTACATACTAAACACAGGCCCATCATTCAGGCATTGACTTTATTTTTCTTGTATGTTTTTGACGTTTTTGATGCAATTTATTGATTGATCTATTTATTTATATTCTTATATATATATTCTGTATTATTTAGCTTGTATTGTAGTAATTACTTTTAGTATTAAGATATGTATAATAACGTGGACATAATAGTCAATCGCTCTCGCAGACTTCCAAGATACAGGCTCAGGCTAGTTTGTAGTCTGACGGATATATCGATGCACATGTAAACAACCTTTATGATAATAAACTATTTGTATTTGTATTTAATTATTTGATGTTTATTATTTCTTTATTTTTGACGATAATCATATATATGTAAATATTCATGTAAATTGACATAACATGACAATTTATAATGTAAGGCAATTATGAAATAAATAAATCTTAATCTAAGCCATCTGAAATTGCAGATTTGTGCCAAAACATTGGAAATTGCCAAAGTTTACTTTGTAAAGCATTAAACAGGTCATGAATAGCATCTAGAATTTATGGCGAATGCTTATAATAAACATGCATTTGTAGGTATAAATATTTATTGCCAGATTAAATTATTCATTACAAGAAGTCATGTTAATTATATCTCATATCGCAGCTATAATTAATTATTCCAGCGCTTTCTTCATTTCCGTCTATGGTGCTTGTAATAGTACATTACTACAGAGGCCGGGAAGTAAGGGGTTGCCGGCCGAGTGCATATAGATGGCCGAGCGTAGCGAGGCCGCATAGTTATGAACGCATAGGAAGAGAAACTGGAAAACTCCGTAGGTATCCGATCAATCATAAATATCATAATGCTATAGAATTGACCACAATTTTGATACGTCCGTCCTACTTTGAGATTGTATTTTACCTACACGGGTATCAAAGATAGATATAACTCCGTAATAGATGGATACAGTCTAAGGAAAAAACGTGCCTCGAAAATCACGAAAATTTGATTCTCGATCAGAGGGCGCCACTAGTTTTGGCCTACACTCGTATAGAGGGCGTTGACGGTTTCGTTTGTTATTTATAATTTTAACGCATATCAGTGAAAGAACATGGGTCAAAATCATAAAAATAATTAATGCAAATAAAAAAAATCATTTATCCATATTTAAATACATTTTATCGTATTTTTATAAATATTTATTTTTAGTTTTAAAGTGTGTCGACAGATGGCAGTGAATTTACTGGGGTTACAAAATTTACTATGACAGTACCGCTCTAGTATAAGTTACTCTATGCGGGTATTGATTAAGATTTACTTATTTCATAATATTAAATTACAATATAATAGTATAGCAATATCGCACTAATGCGGTGTGGCACCATATGTACATTACGATACAAGTGCGAAAAATAGGAAATTCACAACGAGTGGCGATAAATTAAAACACGACCGAAGAGAGTGTTTTAATTCGACACGAGTTGCGAATTACCTATTCGCGCATGTAGCGTACAATGTTTTACAGTACAAATGGCCTTTTAAATTTTCGACATAGTTACGTAATGTGCTAATTATCGCACAAGGGCGGTAAAGTAGCATATGTACTGTAAAATATTTTAAGCTAATTTGTATGACTTTGTATTATGATCGTCAACTATTTATTTTATACAAATGTCAATACAAATAAAAGTCATCATCAAATATATCAGTAACTAACTTAAACTTTATACAATATGCAGCCGTGCAGAAAGAGAAGAGTCGTAGAATGTAAGGGAACCAAGGACCTGACACTCGTTCATAGAGAAAGATAGTCTTATTGCGATTCCTATAAGAGGAAAGAGACAATAGTGCCATGATTTGTCCTTATCACCGACCGGGTGGCATCATAGGTAGGAGGCGAGGGCGAAATACCGAAATTTATAAGAGTGAAAGAGAAAAAATACTATGTTG